>NC_045977.1:8209943-8494904 GCF_010909765.2 Amblyraja radiata
TCCTCATGCAGTGACAAAGAAAGCCTTTAGAACGATGCCATATTGACAGTATATTTGACATTTTGACAGGTTTGAAGCGGTGCTATTTTTACTTAAATAAGGAGGTTTTGTTGTATCTTCAGATGAGCCACCAGTTCATATCGAGGAGGCAAAGACGTTTCTCACTGAAGTTGCTTTTCAAGAGAGTATGAGTTATTTGAATTTTAAGCTGGACTTGTTTTCTATGATGGATTCTTCAATGTTGTCTCCGGCTGAACAGCAGTTTTCTAAGGACTGTTACACTTTCTGGCCTTTTCTGAGGAAATGCTTCAACTGTAGTGACCAATATAATGACGGGTGGGAAAAATGTTTTAGTAAATCCTTTGAGCTCCGGGAAGTGAAGGGGCCCAGAATAAAGTAATAGAGCATGTTTAGGAAGGAACTGCAGATGCTGGTTTAAACCGGAGTTAGACACAAAAAGCTGGAGTAACTCAGCGGGACAGGCAGCATCTCTGGAGAGAAGGAATGGGTGACGTTTCGGTCGAGACCCTTCTTCAGACCTGATCTTTTAATAGAACATGTTACTATTTCTGGAGTAGACAAAATTGCTGGAGAAACTCAGCGGGTGAGGCAGCATCTCTGGAGAGAAGGAATAGGTGACATTTCGGGTCGAGACCCTTCGTCAGACTATTTCTGGAGTTGGCCAGGGATATAATGAAGGTGCTACAACTTAATGCCACAGCCTGATCGAATAGCAGCCTCAGTAGACCATCTTTTACCTCTGTCCATGAGACATCCCATATTTCCCACATAAGCATTAGGGCCTTTCTCAGCACAGCTGCTATCGACTGCTAAATGCATTGTGAACCATTGCAATGACAAAATGTATTGAGATAACCACGGCTTATTTTCAATTTGGGAGTGTAAAAGATGACATAAAGGCCAACATACTGGGTTAGACTCCCTTCAGGAGCAAGAGAGACAACTGTAATTTCTGGGGACACTTTATATTTTTATTGGGATTATATTTCAGAATATAATATTTCAGATTATAGAACTGGGTTTTAATTCCACATACATTCCACATCAAAACATTCCATAGCTGACCTCTTTAGAAGCTAGAACTTCTGTAGTTCACTCTACCTCTGACCAGCTCATCTCATCAGTAGGATACTGGAGAAATATTTGGAGTAAAACTTGAGTTTACTTTGGAGAGATGAGAGACCAATGCTGAACTACTATTTACCTCATCGGTGACCCTTGGACTATCCTTGATCAGACTTTGTGTTCAAAAGGGAACTGCAGATGCTGGAATATCGAAGGTACACAAAATTGCTGGGGAAACTCAGCGGGTGCAGCAGCATCTATGGAGCGAAGGAAATAGGCGACGTTTCGGGCCGAAACCCTTCTTCAGACCTTCAGATCAGACTTTGCTGGCTTTACCTTGCACTAAATGTTATTCCCTTACCATGTATCTGTACACTGTAAATGGCTCGATTGTAACCATGTATTGTCTTTCTGCTGACTGATAGCGTGCATCAAAAGCTTTTCACTATACTATGTGACAATAAACTAAACTCAACTGACTGAACTGAACATGTTTGCAAGCCCTAACTGCAGTGAGATATAAAGCTGTCTCAGGAAAGTTACTTGTTATTTAAAGCCAGAACTGAGTGGCATTCCATAACCTCTATAAAATGGCATTTAAATTAGCGAATATGCCATCATTGACATCCTGCTAGTTTATTCATTGAGTTGTCCGCTCAGTCTAAGTCACTCAGTTGTTAAGTTATTTTAATACAGGTCAGGGGATAATTACTTTATTGATCCTTAGCCCAGGCCCTGAATGATTTAATTGGACCTGTCCAAGTTGAGGAAAAACTATTGTAAGAAAGTCACCTCATTTCCAATAATAGGATCTGAACCAAGACCCAGCACCATCCCTCAAATTGTCAGTCGTGAAAGGTTTAGCGGTTATTATTGTTCAATTCTTGCATATCATCCTTCCAATACGGAAAGGTCTGGAAACATAAACCATGCAGTAGCAATATTACAAAATTTTGAGATTTTAAAAATCAAGTCTGTAATTTATCCTATATCTGCAATATCAGATAAAGCATAAAAAGAAGTTTAATTTGACACCTAATTCATATAACCATATAACCATATAACCATATAACAATTACAGCACGGAAACAGACCATCTCGGCACTTCTAGTCCGTGCCGAACTCCGTATTCTCCCCTAGTTCCATCTACCTGCACTCAGACCATAACCCTCCATTCCTTTCCCGTCCATATAACTATCCAATTTATTTTTAAATGATAAAATCGAACCTGCCTCCACCACCTTAACTGGAAGCTCATTCCACACAGCTACCACCCTCTGAGTAAAGAAATTCCCCCTCATGTTACCCCTAAACTTCTGTCCCTTAATTCTCAAGTCATGTCCTCTTGTTTGAATCTTCCCTACTCTCAGTGGGAAAAGCTTATCCACGTCAACTCTGTCTATCCCTCTCATCATTTTAAAGACCTCTATCAAGTCCCCCCTTAACCTTCTGCGCTCCAAAGAATAAAGACCTAACTTGTTCAACCTATCTCTGTAACTTAGTTGCTGAAACCCAAGCAACATTCTAGTAAATCTCCTCTGTACTCTCTCTATTTTGTTGACATCCTTCCTATAATTAGGCGACCAAAATTGTACACCATACTCCAGAATTGGCCTCACTAATGCCTTGTACAATTTTAACATTACATCCCAACTTCTATACTCAATGCTCTGATTTATAAAGGCCAGCACACCAAAAGTTTTCTTTACCACCCTATCTACATGAGATTCTACCTTCAGGGAACTGTGCACAGTTATTCCTAGATCCCTCTGTTCAACTGCATTCCTCAATTCACTACCATTTACCATGAACGTCCTATTTTGATTTGTCCTGCCAAGATGTAGCACCTCACGCTTATCAGCATTAAACTCCATCTGCCATCTTTCAGCCCACTCTTCCAACTGGCCTAAATCTCTCTGTAGACTTTGAAAATCTACTTCATTATCCACAACACCACCTATCTTAGTATCATCTGCATACTTACTAATCCAATTTACCACACCATCATCCAGATCATTGATGTACATGACAAACAACAGTGGACCCAACACAGATCCCTGTGGCACCCCACTAGTCACTGGCCTCCAACCTGACAAACAGCCATCCACCATTACTCTCTGGCATCACCCATTCAGCCACTGTTGAATCCATCTTGCTACTCCACCATTAATACCCAACAATTGAACCTTCTTAACCAACCTTCCATGAGGAACCTTGTCAAAGGCCTTACTGAACTTCACTTTCATATCTTCAGTATTAAAAAAGCTATGGGCTTCGTTGCTTTTCCATTGACTGAACACAAAAGCTGTGATCAAGGACAGTCAAAAGCCCATAACTTTCCTAAAAATTAAGAGAACTGAAATACATTTTCAGTTATTACAGATTGAAACATTCTGAAACAAATATGAAACAACCTTACTTGGATGACTTGAAATTAAAGCATATAATTAGTTAGTTACCTAATTGTAGCTAATTACAAAATTCAATTACTAGATCTAAACATCTATCCATTTCTTAAGTAAAGGTTAACATTTTTAAAAAGCCTAAGTGTCCAATTAACATTCACACAAGAATTCACAATATAACATGATTTTTAAATCACATTGTCATGAATTTATAGGCCAAATGGAAGGAATTTAGTGTTTAATTCCCGTAAATTAATGGCCATTTTAATGTGGGATTTTGTGGAACGCGATCGATTGGAACGTTGCATTTGCTGTGAATTTAAACCCGATATCGGGGATTTATCGAAGTCGCTGCCTCAAAAAGGCTGGCAGTATCATCAAAGACCCACACTATCCTGGCCACACACTCCTCCCTGCTACCTTCAGGTAGAAGGCACAGGAGCCTGAAGACTGCAACAACCAGGTTCAGGAACAGCTACTTCCCCACAGCCATCAGCCTATTAAATCTGGCTCGGCCAAAACTCTGAACATTAATAACCCATTATTTGTTATTTGCACTTTATCAGTTTATTTATTCATGTGTTTTGTAGTAAATGCCTATTATGTTCTGTGTGCTGAAGCAAAGCAAGAATTTCATTGTCCTATCAGGGACACATGACAATAAACTTGAACTTGAACTTGATATCGGCAGGAAAAATACTGCCGGGTGGTATGTGGCCTAAATCATCTTTTCACAACGTAAAATTTGGATTAAGGTAATCCTAAGAAACACGTTTATTTGTAAAATAAACGGCTTACCTTTAGCTGTCTCGTACGTGAAATCCGTCCCCGTTGTTGGTGTTGATGGCATTAGAGGCTGATTTTTATTTTGCTCCAACGGTGAAATTGCCCACGGTTTTTAAAAGAAAATTCACAGACCGGCAGTCAGAACAATTCTTCAGCACAAGCTAGCAGCCCGAGAAAATAAAACTCCGGCAGGCAGGGAAAAAACGCATTTTAACCCCCCCTCAAAGGCGCCAAAGTCGCGCACACGGCCAGTGACAGAACTGCAGCGCCACTGAAGGTAAGTTTTGTAACATACCTACAAGCACTAAGTCAGTCATACTTGAAGAACAAAGAGTGTTATGTATGATATTTATCATATTTGATCTGGTTTATCCGATGCATACAGTGCATTATGAGGTGACATTAACTTCTCCCACGCCATGGTTGAAATATTCCACTGTGCATCCGAATGTCAAGAGACAAGTCAAGAGCCCCGAAAAGGAGCAATGGAATTATTACTTGCAGCAGCACAACATATATGTAACCATAATACTCTGTAAACACCATGATGAATAGCAACAAAGAAGTTCAGTATATACAAAAACAACCAATATTGGTGTAAAGGCATAAACAATGCTCCCTAGTCCATGTAGTTTGGGGCTTAGTTGGACATTGTAGTGCTTAATAGACTGTAGACAAAAATGCTGGAGAAACTCAGTAGGTACGGCAGCATCTATGGAGCGAAGGAAATAGCCAAAGTAGGCATACCTTGAGGAGATATCGCAGTGCAGTAGATAAAATGTTCAAGAAGGAACTGCAGATGCTGGAAAATCGAAGGTAGACAAAAATGCTGGAGAAACTCAGCGGGTGCGGCAGTGGTACGGAAATAGCAATATATCCTTCGCTCCATAGATGCTGCCGCACCCGCTGAGTTTCTCCAGCATTTTTGTCTACCTTCGATTTTCCAGCATCTGCAGATCCTTCTTGGGTGTTTAATAGACTGATGGTTTTTGGGAAGAAGCTGCTCCTGAACCTAGACATTAAGTTTTCAAGTTCTTAATCCTTCTTCCCGATGGCAGGAGTGAAATGAATGTGTAGCCAGGGGGGTGTGGGTCTCTGATGATGTTGGCTGCCTTTTTGAGGCAGCGATTCCTGTAAGATCCCTTCGATGGTGGGGAGGTCAGTACCAATGATGGACGGGGCAGTGTCCACCACCTTCTGCAATCTTCTTCATTCCTGGGCGTTTGAATTACCGACCATGATGCAACCAATCCTCCACCATAGATGAGGCTCGCACCAGGGTCTCTTCCATACCCCGCAACACTGCTCTCTCTCCCCATCCCCCCACTCGCAACAAGGGCAGAGTCCCCCTAGTCCTCACCTTTCACCCCACCAGCCATCACATACAACAAGTAATCCTCCGTCAGTTTCGCCACCTCCATCGTGACCCCACCACTCGCCACATCTTCCCATCTCCCCCATGTCTGCCTTCTGCAAAGACCGCTCCCTCCGTAACTCCCTTGTCAATTCTTCCCTTCCCTCCCATACCACCCCCTCCCCGGGCACTTTCCCTTGCAACCGCAAGAGATGCTACACTTGTCGCTTGTCTCTCTCGTCCAATCAGCGCCCTCGATCAGCAGTCCCACCTCCACTATCTCGCGGAAAGCGGAGATTTTAAAATCCGTTGACAAAAACTTGGGGAGGACGTGTCCCCTCTGCCCCCCCCCCCCCCCCCGGGTTTTCCGCCCCTGCCTCTTCCCCCTGCGCTCCATGGAATAGAGACAATGTCCCAGCTACACAAGTCCCACTTGCCTGTGCTTGGTACCTGTCTTACTGTTTCTTAAACGATGGGATAGTGCCAGCCTCAACTACCTCCTCTGGCAGCTTGTTCCATACACCCACCATGCTTTGTATGTAAAAGTTACCCCTCGGATTCCTATTAAATCTTTTCCCCTTCACATTGAACCTATGTCCTCTGGTCCTCGATTCCTCAACTCTGGGCAAGAGACTCTGTGCATCTACCCGATCTATTCCACTCAGGATTTTGTATACCTCTATAAGATCCTCCCTCATCCTCCTGCGCTTTATGGAATAGAGACCCAGCCTACTCCATCCCTCCCTATAGTTCACACCCTCTAGTCCTGGCAACATACTCATTAATCTTTTCTGAACCCTTTCAAGCTTGTCAATATCTTTCCTATAACATGGTGCCCAGAACTGAGCACAATATTCTAAATGCGGTCTCACCAACGTCATATACAACTGCAACATGACCTCCCAACTTCTATACTCAATACTCAATGCCAAAAGCCTTTTTGACCACCTTATCTACCTGCGACTCAACCTTCAAGGAACCATGCACCCATACTCCTAGATCCCTCTGCCCTACAACACTACCCAGAGGCTGACCATTTACTGTGTAGGTCCTGCCCTTGTTCGACATCCAAAAATACAACATCTCGCACTTTTCTGTATTAAATTCCATCAACCATTCCTCCGCCCACCTGGCCAATCGATCCAGATCCTGCTGCAATCTTTCACAACCATCTTTGCTATCTGCAAAACCACTCACTTTTGTATCATCAGCAAACTTGGAAATCTTGCCCTGTATGTTCTTATCCAAATCATTGATGTAGCTGACAAACAGTTACGGGCCCAGCACCGAACCCTGAAGCATACCACTAGTTACAGGCTTCCAGTCTGAGAAGCAACCTTCCACCATCACCCTCTGTTTGATGGTGTTGGCTGCCGAGCTGTAGTCTATGAACAACAGCCTGACTGACGTATGTGAGGATCCCAGGGAATATTATGGGAAGGGGTTAATTTTTCATTGAAAAAACTCATCCAAAATGTAAGCTGAAGATAGCAGGAGGTATTCTGCCTCCACATCTTGTTGCCTCCAATCTATTCACATCAGGAATATTGCATAATGATTTCCTGGATGACACAAGAATGCGTTATTTTTGTTACAAAAGAGTCATATAGATCAGAAATACAGAAGATACAAATACAGAAATCTAGGGATTTAAGAATTATAAAGGGGGGCTTCTCACAGTGATCACAGAGTCAGACAGTTTGCACTTTACGGTCAGCCTGGCCCAGATGGAAGCTCCAAAGTATGGCTCGGACCCCACTTTGGACAATTACAGAGAGAGAGTGCCACGTTGTGAGGTGCTCCCTGCGAACTTTTCCAGAGTTCCTTGCCATTCTCCAAACCTTGTCGCCATTCCTTGTCACTGTGGTTATTGCTCACTGCAGATGAAGGTTTCCACATGAAAGCAGGTTCCATCCAGCAACCGGCTTCTTTGGGTCACCTTGGGAATGGCCTAGTAGGTTCCCAGAATTAGCAGGAATGGCACTGAGCTGTCATTACAATTGAAGAAGGGTCTTGACCCGAAACGTCACCCATTCCTTCAATCCAGAGATGCTGCCTGACCCGCTGAGTTACTCCCGCATTTTGTGTCTATCTTCGGTGTAAACCAGCATCTGCAGTTCCTTCCTACACACTGCAATTGTATATCAATGCTGTCCTCCCTTGCATTATTCTTTTGCTGGCTTCAACCTGGGATCCAATTGGAACTTTGACATGGATGTTTGACATGATTCTGTCTCCCCATAGTCAGCACATTTCCACTGATCTGCCCACTGTGCTAAACCATCTCTTGGATGGCAGAAGCAATCAACTCCTTGCCTCTTGCCCAGAAAATAGCATAGTCTGGCAAAGGTAGACAAAAGTGCTGGAAAAACTCAGCGGGTGCAGCAGCATCTATGGAGCGAAGGAAATAGGCAAAGTTTCGGGCCGAAACCCTTCTTCAGACGTTTTGGCCCGAAATGTTGCATATTTCCTTCGCTCCATAGATGCTGCCGCATCCGCTGAGTTTCTCCAGCACTTTTGTCTACCTTCGATTTTCCAACATCTGCAGTTCCTTCTTCAACATAGTTCTGGCAAAGCTGGGTGGGCATCTGGGCAGATGGAAGTTCTGGGATGATGAATGCCACTGGCAAGAGGATCCCAAATGGCAACTCAGACAGTTCCAAACCCATCCTTTGCATCTTACCTTGGGTGCACCTTAAACCCATATTTAGTTTGGCCTAGTGTTGTACTTCAAGGTGTCGGCTGCAGCCCCCCCCACCACCATTGATACCATGTAATCCCGTGCTACCTGCTCCATGGTCGGACCTTCTCCCCCACCTGGTTTGCCAAGTGAGAGAGGGGCTGTGGACCTCCAGCAGGACCTAAAACAAGACCTGTCAAAGGGCGGATGAGCTCCTAGCGAGCCAACAGCCATCCACACTTCAGTAGAAGTTGCGATCACTGTCGTACATGGCATTGTAAGGAATGATGATAAAGCACACACACCAAAATTCTATACTTCCAGCGGTGGAAGTGCGCAGGAACTGGAGGACGGAGATGTGTGGTGCGTCCGTCACCGTTCCCGTCAGAAACCAGCACCACTGCGTCCGTCGCTAATGCTTTCAACGATGACAATGATGATGATTCAGCCTACAAGAGTGCTGATTTAATTTGTGTCAATGTCGGGGTAAA
Source organism: Amblyraja radiata (assembly GCF_010909765.2). Lineage (NCBI taxonomy): Eukaryota > Metazoa > Chordata > Chondrichthyes > Rajiformes > Rajidae > Amblyraja > Amblyraja radiata. The sequence goes on from NC_045977.1 coordinate 8,218,746, forward strand.
ATTCCAACTCCATATTCCCAGTAGGGTGTCACGCCAATTGGTGGCACATCACAGATTCTGACATGCTGTTCATGTTTTTGCTAGTAGTTGGATTAATGGATGGAAAATCATACAACAGCATGCAGCCATGGGTTCATTATCTAGATCCAGCAACAAGGCTTCTCACCACAAGCACAGTCAGAAAGTTTGCATTTTACTGTCAGCTTGACCTAGATGGTAGCTCTCTCATCTCAAAGTCTGGCTTGGACCACACTTTGTACCGTTGTAAAGAGGGTAGCTTGTTGAGAAACGTTCCCTGTACACCTACCAAGGGTTCTTGGTCGCTCTCCAAACCTCTTCTTTCCAATATCTGTGGTCCCAACATAACCCAGCCTCACCATGATTCCTGCCTGTATTGTCTTTCTTTGTCTTTCTGCTGACTGCATAACAGCCAACATAAGCTTTTCACCGTACCACGGTACACATGACCATAAACTAAACTGACAAACTGTATGCCATCTCAGAATCTGCCATCATTGGTGATGACATGTGTTCAAAGTCATTACATGCCAGACCAGACATCTACCTGCACTAAATTGTGCAGATACCATTTAGGGACAGGAAGAACATTCGTAAACTCACCCTTTTTACTGCAAATTACCCTTCCTCTGCCTGCAGCCAAACACCCAAGAGAACTGCAAACTAGAGCAATAGCACAAATTGATGGCTGTGCTTCTAAGCCAGAGGTGGATATGTGTCCGTGAAGTTGGCCAATAGAATATTATGTGGAGAAATGTGTGGTTGTCCACATACAACAAGGAGTGGAATGAAAATTATTATTTAAATGGAGAAGAATAGAGAATGGAGGACCCGGCGTGAGGAAGGGGGAAGGGGTGTTAGACGAGAATTTTCTCAAACTGTCCGTGACCCATAGCACTATGTTTAAAGCCCAGAGCGCTGTGGCCAGTAGCGCTATATTTATAACCCATAGCGCTGCAGCCGACAGCTCTTTGTTTAAATTCCCACGCGTTGCCGACAGTGTTTTGTTTAAACATTTGCGTGCCAGGAAGCATGGGTTTATTCAAGTTCATGTACGAGGGGGGTTCACCGACGGACTGAGTCGTGATTAGCGCCGCTGATGGAGGCAGAGAGAGAGAGAGAGAGAGAGAGTGTTGCTGTAAAACTGGACCCCGCACATAATGAGACAAGTATTATTTTTGTCCTCTCTTGCCAATAAAACTGATTTGTAACTAAACAGATGCCCCGCAGACTGTCTGTATGGAGGCGTCCCCTGCTGTGTGTGAAAACTTCCTTCACTTTTTTATTGATAAGGTCACTTCTATTAGAGCTCTAATCCCACCATCTGCTTATGACCCCTCAATCTCTGTCCCCTGCTCTGCTGTCTTTGACCAGTTTAAGCCTGTGACTCTTTCCTTTTTATAGGAGATTGTTGGTCATTTGAAGCCCTCAGGTTCTCCAAACGGTGCTGTCCCTCCTCGACTATTTAAAGAGGTTTTCCCCACTGTAGGACCATCTGTTATTGCAGTCATTAATAGCAGTCTGTCCTCAGGTGTTGTCCCTGAAAATGTTAAACATGCAGTAGTACAACCCCTGATTAAAAAACCTGCTCTTGGCCCTGCAGTTCTTGGAAATTTCAGGCCTATCTCCAAACTGCCTTTTCTTTCAAAAATCCTGGAGAAGATCGTGCACAGTCAATTAATGGCCTTTCTGGAAGAACATAATATTCTAGAAGTTTTCCAATCCGGTTTAAAAACCTGCACCGCACCGAATCAGCCCTTTTAAGAGTTTTTAATGATATTTTTTTAGCTACTGACCTTGGTGACTGTGTTATCCTTGTGCTTTTAGATTTGACTGCTGCTTTTGACACAGTGGATCATGAAATATTGATCTCACGTTTGAAGCAGTGGGTGGGTATCAGGGGCATAGCACTGGAGTGGTTCAGGTCGTACCTAGCTGATCAAACTTTCTGTGTCAGCCTTGGGGACTCTGTATCCTCCTCTGCTCCTCTCTCGTGTGGGGTCCCACAGGGCTCAGTTATTGGCCCTCTCCTCTTCTCTCTCTATTTGCTCCCACTTGGTTCCATACTTAGGAAGCACGGAATTTCATTCCACTTTCATGCAGACGACAGTCAGATTTATGTGCCTCTTAAAAAGAAGGATGAACACTCTGTCGGACTGTTACTTGAGTGTCTCAACGACATAAAGGCCTGGATGGCTCTGAACTTTTTAAATTTTAATGATAAAAAGACGATAGTAATGGTTTTTGGTGGCACCACTGGGCCCCCCCCCCTGTAGATCTGGGCTCAATGGCCCAGTATATCAAACCAAGCATCAAAAACCTAGGGGTTAAAGTGGTCCCTGAGCTTAAATTTGACAGTCAGATCAAGGCTGTTGTTAAATCAAGCTTTTTCCATTTGAGGCAGCTGGCCAAAATAAAGCCAATTCTGTCAAGGCAGCACTTTGAGATGGTAATCCACGCCTTTGTTACCACTCGGCTGGATTACTGCAATGCACTGTATGTGGGGGTTAGTGGGTCCTCCATCGCCCGTCTCCAGATGGTACAGAATGCAGCTGTACGTCTTTTAACTGGCACACGTAAACATGAGCACATTTCACACATTTTAGCCTCACTCCACTGGTTGCCTATTCAGTTTAGGATCCATTTTAAAATTCTTTTATTTGCTTTTAAATCCCTGAATGGTCTTGCCCCGCCCTACCTATCTGAGCTTCTACACCCTTATACACCCACCCGCTCTCTCAGGTCAGATAATCAGCTGCTCCTGAGTGGGCCTAAAACTAAGCTGAAGCTCAGAGGGGACCGTGCCTTTGCTGTGTCGGCACCCAAATTATGGAACGATCTGCCTCTCCACATTAAACAGGCCTCTTCTCTGTCTGTTTTTAAATCACTTCTTAAAACCCATCTCTTCTCCGTGGCCTTTGATACCCACTAAGATGTCGACTTTATTTACTTGATTTAATTTCTTATTTTGATTGCTTTTATTGCGTGGCTATTATTTTTACTCATGTTTTATGTCTTTTAATTTATTGTTGTATTTCATATGTAATTTTTGTGCCTCATGTGAGCTGTTATGTTGTCTGTTTATGATGTCTTGTTTATTCTTCTGTACAGCACTTTGGTCAACATTGGTTGTTTTAAAGTGCTTAACAAATAAAGTTGGATTGATTGATTGGATACAACGAGGAGTGGAATGAAAATTATTATTTAAATGGAGAAGAATAGAGAATGGAGGACCCGGTGTGAGGAAGGGGGAAGGGGTGTTAGACGAGAATTTTTTCAAACAGTCCGTGACCCATAGCGCTGTGGCCATAGCACACTGTTTAAAGCCCAGAGCGCTGTGGCCAGTAGCGCTATATTTATAACCCATAGCGCTGCAGCCGACAGCTCTTTGTTTAAATTCCCACGCGTTGCCGACAGTGTTTTGTTTAAACATTTGCGTGCCAGGAAGCATGGGTTTATTCAAGTTCATGTACGAGGGGGGTTCACCGACGGACTGAGTCGTGATTAGCGCCGCTGATGGAAGCAGAGAAAGAGAGAGAGAGAGAGAGAGCGAGAGAGAGTGTTGCTGTAAAACTGGACCCCGCACATAATGAGACAAGTATTGTTTTTGTCCTCTCTTGCCAATAAAACTGATTTGTAACTAAACAGATGAGTGAGCCTTTTTCTGTTCTACCAGTCAGATCCTTGAACCTGTTCCTTTGTAACTGGGGGACAGGGGGAGAAAAAAGGGGAACCTGGCACAGATACTTTGTAACTTTGTTGATGCTCTTTACGTGGCAACTATTTGCATACCTTGGGTACGCAAGCAAAGAATTTCACTGTGACTTGTCACATGTAACAATAAAAATTTAATTCATTCATTAATTCATTATCTTGCGTCGGTTGAAGTGCTTCGCAAATAATGCAAACACTTCCCATTTCAGCATCCTCAAGGCACTATCACTCTCTGAGTGTAAAGACTTGCCTCTTCAATCGGCTTTAAACCTTCCTCCTCTCACCTTGGTGTAAGACTACACAGCATTAAGATACAGTGCGCCTTGGGAATCTCACACAGCTGTTTGGTACTCAGATACTCGAAGTAAATGGGAAACATATTGGAAGGTTAATCTTTGTAGCAACTTTGCAGGCACTGGTGAGACCACATCTGTACAGTTTTGAGTCTCATATTTACAGAAGCATGTGGTTGCATAAGAAACAATGCAGAGAGAAGTAAAAGAGGATGAAAGAGTTGAGTTAGGAAGAAAGATTGAGTAGATTGGGCGTACAATAGAATTCAGAAAAATGAGAGGTCCAATTACAGCAGCATGTAAGATTCTATAGAGGAATTAACAGGGTGGATACTATGATGGTTTTGTAATGTGGATAACTGGAACTAAGGGGATAGTGTCAAAGTAAGGAGTTTCCCTTTAAGACAGAGATGGACTATATTCTTTCTGAGAGGTTCATGAATCTTTGATATTCTCTACAGCAGATAATTGTGGAGGTAATCATTGCATATATTCGATGCAGAGGTCAATAGATAATTGATCTGTACAGAAACGAGCGGTTTGCAAAGAGCAGGAAAGTGATGTTCAGTACAAGATTGGATCAGCACGATCTTAGAGAATGGGAAAGTAGGATCTAAAGGTTAATTAACTCACTCCTGCTTCTATTTCTTATCTCGTTATGACTAGTAAATGAACATTAGGCATAATTTACCTCATAATTGTACTCTGGAGCATGTATTTTTGTGACAGTCAGTCTCAGAGAGAAGGCAAGTTCTGGGAGTATTTCTGAATAGAGAAAGGGATTGCAGTTCATGGTTCTTACACTCAAAGCAGTTTCTTTGCAAAACGGACCAGATAAATGGAGTTGTTGATGTAGCAGAAATATTCCTCCACCCCTCACCTCTTCTCATTCTTTGTCCCCTTATCATCCTCTTGCTTCAAACAGCCTGTCATGTTGTGTCGACCAGTTGCTCGTTCTCCCAACTCAGCTCTGTTCCATTTAACTGAGGCAGCACCCTCGGTTAGCACAACATTACACATCTTCCTCTATTCGACACCACGCACTGCACCAAATCAGTAAATTATTAAAGCCTGAGAATGCAAACACTGATGGAATGATAGTGAATGTCAGAAGAAGGTTATTCAGCAAACCTGTTTAATATAATCAACCCGTTCAATAGCATCGAAGATAGACGCACAATGCTGGATTAACTCAGCGGGTCAGGCAGCATCTCTGGGAGGAAGGAATGGATGACGTTTTGGGTCGAGACCCTTTGTTAGACTGAGAGTCAGGGGAGAGGGAGACACAAGAGACAAAGAATGCAAGGTGTGAAAACAAGATATCAAAGGGGACGAAGCTCAACGAAAATGAAGAATAAATCATTGTTAGCCAAGTGAAGGTGACAACAAAGCATACAATGATAATAATGTAATCGTTAAATAGCACTGTTGGGATCTCTAATTCATTTTTATTGCGTACTCCTGATCAATACAGGAACAACAAACATGGAGCTCTAAAATGGATGCTCCAGCAGCAGATCAGAGTTCCACACTGCACACAAGTTAACTCTTCTGGCATGGTGATGGATGAATTCACATCAAAAATGTGCATGCACATGACAGTAATGTCGGAAAACCAGGAGGATTAACGGTGATTTAAAATAATAATGTCACCATGCCCAATTTTGCCCCACTATATTTAACCAAGTGACCTCTTCCTTCAATTTTCAGCATCCTTAAAACAGTCCAACCACAGAATGGGAACTTCACAGATTAGTTTAGTTTTGAGATACAGCGTGGAAAGATGCCCTTTGGCCCACTGAGTCCACGCCGACTAGCAATCCCCACACATTCACACTATCCTAAACATGAGGGACAATTTATAGACAATAGACAATAGACAATAGGGGCAGGCCATTCGGCCCTTCGAGCCTGCACTGCATTTCACTGTGATCTTAGCTGATCATCCACAATCAATACCCTGTTCCTGCCTTCTCCTCATATCCCCTGACTCCGCTAACTTTAAGAGCTCTATCTAACTCTCTCTTGAAAGTATCCAGAGAATTGGCCTCCACTGCCTTCTGAGGCAGAGAATTCCACAGATTCACAACCCTCTGTGTGAAAAAGTTTTTCCTCATCTCCGTTCTAAATGGCTTAGAATTCTTAAACTGTGTCCCCTGGTTCTGGACTCCCCCAACATCGGGAACATGTTTCCTACCTCTAGTGTGCCCAAACCCTTAATAATCGTATATGTTTCAATAAGATCCCATCTCACCCTTCTAAACTCCAGAGTATACAAGCCCAGCCGCTACAAGCCATTCTATCAACATATGACAGTCCTGCCATCCTGGATATTAACCTCGTGAACGTAAGCTACACTCCCTCAATAGCAAAAATGTCCTTCCTCAACTCTGGAGACCAAAACTGCACACAATACTCCAGGTGTGGTCTCACTAGGGCCCTGTACAACTGCAGAAGGACCTCTTTGCTCCTATACTCAACTCCTCTTGTTATGAAGGCCAACATGCCATTTGCTTTTTTCACTGCCTGCTGTGCCTGCATGCTTACTTACTTTCAGTGACAGATGAAATGGACCCCCAGATCTCGTTGTACTTCCCCTTTCCCCAACTTGACACCATTCAGATAATAATCTGCCTTCCTGTTTTTGGCACCAAAGTGGATAACCTCACATTTAACCACATTAAACTGCATCTGCCATGCATCAGCCCACTCACTCAACCTGTCCAAGTCACCCTGCATCCTCATAGCGTCCTCCTCACAGTTCACACTGCCACCCAGCTTTGTGTCATCTGCAAATTTGCTAATGTTACTTTTAATCCCTTCATCTAAATCATAAATGTATATTGCAAATAGCTGCGGTCCCAGCACCGAGCCTTGCGGTACCCCATTAGTCACTGCCTGCCATTCTGAAAGGGACCCGTTAATCCCTACTCTTTGTTTCCTGTCTGCCAACCAATTATCTATCCATGTCAGTCCCCTATCCCCAACACCATGTGCTCTAATGTTGCCCACTAATCTCCTATGTGGAAACTTATCCAATGCTTTCTGAAAGTCCAGGTACACTGCATCCACTGGCTCTCCCTTGTCCATTTTCCCATTTACATCCTCAAAAAATTCCAGAAGATTACTCAAGCATGATTTACAAGTACAATTATACCAAACCAATTAAGCTACAAACCAAGTCTTTGGAGTGTTGGAGGAAACCGAAGCTCCCGGGAAAATCCACGTAGGTCACGGAGAGAAAATTCAAACTCCGTACGGACAAGCGCCCATAGTCAGGATCGAACTAGGTCTCTGGTAATGTGAGGCAGCAACTCTACTGCATGCCACCGTGCTGCCCTGGTGATGTCCACCATCACTCCACACCTTCCAGTTCCTGCTTAAAATGGACCAAACAAAGTGCTTTATTGCCTGTGAAACACTTCTAGAATAAAATACAGAAGATATATTAATGCAAGTTCTCTTTTCTCTCTTGGTCCAGGAATGCTGAGGCCCTGTACTAGAAGGGACAGAGCCGGCTGTTCTTTTTGAGAAGGCTCCGCTCCTTCAATGTCTGCAGTAAGATGCCGCTGATGTTCTACCAATCGGTGGTAGCCAGTGGCATCTTCTTCCTTGCCGTGTGCCGGGACAGCAGGGCGAAGGCTGCGGACATCAATAGGATTAGCAAACTCAACAGGAAGGCTGGCTCCGTCCTGGGGGTGGAGTTGGATGCATGGGAGGTGGTATTGGAGGGGAGGATGCTCCTCAAACTGTGGAGCATCCTGGACAATACAGCTCACCCCCTCCATGACCCACTGGTCAACCTGAGGAGTGTCTCCAGCAACAGACTGGTTCCACCAAGATGCAGTACAGAATGCCACAGGAGATCCTTCTTCCCTGTGGCTATTAAACTGTACAACTCCTCCCCTCCTGTCGTGGGGTAGACTGACTCCCCTTCCATCCTCCCCCCCCCCCCCTCCCCCCCAATCTCTGCACATCCCCAATCCTTTCCACTCGTCACTTTAATTTCATGTTTCATGTATTTTGTGTTTTGTGACAATTGGCAGATCAATTTCCCTCCTGCGATAAATATTCAATTGTATCACATTGTTGTTCATCTGCTAATTATCGGGGAGTTACTTGGCTTGGATTTCAAAAGTATCATGTTTTAAAGCAACCTCATTAATATCAATTGCAATGGACAAGTTTATTTTTCTAGCAATAATTATTCAGGGACTAATTAAAAAAGAAACAAAAGCAGCCACACAAACTACAGAGAACGTTGAACTTCTCAAACTGCTGAGATGATAATAAAGGGCCTGTCCCACTTAAGCGATTTTTTCGGCGACTGCAGGCACCCGCCATAGTCGCAGCAGGTCGCCGAAAATTTTCAATATGTTGAAAATCCAAAGGCGACCTAAAAAGGCACGACCATGCAGGCGACCATACATGTCGACACCTTACGCCTGTATGGTCGTGAGTAGTCTCCCAAAGAGTCGTACCTATTTCTGGTCGCTGCTGGATTTTCAACATGTTGAAAATTTTCGGCGACCTGCTGCGACTATGAAGGGATCCGACAGTCAATGAAAATTTTGCGTAAATGGGACAGGCCCTTAAAGAGATTAAACAAAACCTGGTCTATACTACTGCTGTGCAATCTTCCATTCGCTTTGTGTCTGTAGCTTAATTTTAATACTGAGCACAAGAGGGAGGATTGTGACTCTTCTAAAGAAGTGTAACAAGTATTACAATTAACACAGGGCATATACTGCTTGTTCCCATCCGTCAGCTAAGCATTCCAGACAGTCACTTCCTAAATATATGTAAACTTGGCCCTAGTGTTGGCTGAGAACACGTAAGCCATTTTACTGACCTTTTATTTGGAACAAAGGATATTTAACCCAGTACAAGCTGAGACCAAGGATGGTTTGAAAAACATTGACCAGAATCTAGTAAGCAGTACCTGGGAGACAGTTTCTGCAATACTGCTCACATTGCACTCTTCAGTAAGACTGATTGATATGTGTAAGAAAAAACTGCAGATGCTGCTTTACACCGAAGATGGACACAGAATGCTGGAGTAGCTCAGTGGGTCAGGCAGCATCTCTGGAGAGAAGGAATGGGTGACCTTTCAGGTCGAGAACCTTCTTCAGCCTGAGGCCTGAATGTCACCCATCCTTTTACTCCAGAGGTGCTGCCTGTCTCGCTGAGTTACTCCAGCCTTTTGTGACTATCTTCGGTGTAAACCAGCATCTGCAGTTCCTTCTTACACATGATATCTCTGGCAGTTGCTCATGACTGATCCATGGGCACATTCTCCAGCTTTCCTCTCAGAAAATAAACCTAGCCTCCTATTCCAGTCTTCTCTCTCACTTGGAGCCAACAGACCAAGCGTATGCCCAGCGTAGGCCCAGCGTAGGCCCAGCGACCCCTTCGCCCAACACTTCCGCTCAATCCGTACTAACCAACCTGATCTCCCAGTTGCCCAGCACCAACTCCCCCTCCCCATTCTAAATCTGACCTTTCTGTCCTGGGCCTCCTCCATTGCCAGAGTGAGGCCCAGCGCAAATTGGAGGAACAACACCTCATATTTCGCTGGGTAGTTTACACACCAGCGGTATGAACATTGACTTCGCTAATTTCACGTAGTCCTTGCTTTCTCCCTCTTTCCCCTCCTCCTTCCTAGCTCTCCCACATAGCCTACTGTCTCCGCCTATTCCTTTCTTCCCCCCCCCCCCACACCCCTGACATCAGTCTGAAAAGGATCTCGACCCGAAACGTCACCTACTCCTTTTCCCCGTAGATGCTGCCTCACCCGCTGAGTTTCTCCAGCATTTTTGTCTACTTTGGAGCCAACAGAAAGTCACTACATCTTCTGCTTCACCTTGTACGGCCTTGCTTCATTCTACAAGAGGTCCGGAGCAGCATAAACTGGCTGCCAAATTAAGATGGTTTTCCTTTTCTTTACCCTGGGCTTATGAGAAAAATAAATTGGATTTTCTCTTCCACCAAACAAACAAGGCAACATCCGCTCCTCCTTTGGAACGGTTGGGCCAAAGGGCTTGTTCCCGTGCCGTATGACTATGATTCTATGACTCGCTACGACAAACACAAAGCATCCATATCCATGGATCCTGCCTTATCAATGGCTCCAGGTGCTGGGTTCTACATATGTGTGTCATATCTTTGAGGCCCACAATCCACGCTGAAAACAGTGACCCATTGATAATAAAATTTTTAGACCCATGTCCCATTTGATATTAAATTCCACTAAAATGCATTGGGTCAAATATCATAATAGGACCATAAGAGCAAGGAGCAGAATTAGGCCATTCTGCCCATCGGGTCCACTCCACCATTCGATCATGGCTGATTTATTTTTCCCTCTCAACCTCATTCTTCTGCCTTCTCCCAGTAACCTTTGATGCCTAACCAAATTGCCTGTGGTTGACAGATCATGTACAGGATACCTAACGGGGAAAGTTGTGGGAGATGGAGACGGAGGGGGAAGCTATGGGGTGGGATTTCAAAACAATGATGAAACATATTGTGTATATTTTTGGTGTTTCATAGGCACCCAGTCTTTATCACCCAGTGTCCTAACGTCTGCAATGTCTACCTTAACCACCATCTGCCCCTCTACGTCTCTTCTTCTAGAGGTTCCTTACAACCCATGTCCTTGACTAATGCTTAATCAACTGGTTGTTACCAGCTGTTCAACATGGAAATACCTGAAAATTAAGACATTTCTTAATCACGAGTTAATGCTGGCCTGCAGTCAGGGAGATCATCATTGATTTCATTTACTACATCGATCATTAGATCACTGGACGTTAAGAAAATTAACCAAAATGTGCATTGTGCAGTAAATGGAGCTGAAGCAGCAGGTCAGCGAAGAATCTGACAGACAACAGCAAAGGCTTGAAGGTCCAGAGGTTGGTCCTCCTGCTCCTACTTTCTATGTTCTAATGTGATGGGTGACAGGGACTTGGTGCAAGGTAGGACTCAATAGCGGAGATTGAGAGGTCTCAAGGTAATAAAGCTTAGAATGAATAAGACCAGCCAGGAGTACATTTGAATGGTTACATCTAAATATGGCAAACCTGATATTTTCAGCATCTCTGGATAGAAGGTACGGGTGACGTTTCGGGCCATTCCTTCTCTCAAGAGATGCTGCCTGCCATGCTGAGCCACTCCAGCATTTTGTGTCTATCTTTGGTGTAAACCAGCATCTGCAGTTCCTTCCTACACTGATATTTTTAGCAGCAGATATGTTAAGGCAGGGGCTCACCCCAGTATTATTATTCAATGATTCAATGATACTTTATCAGATAATTGACATGCTAAACACCAGAGATGTGGTGGATGTATAAGTTTAGTTTAGTTTAGTTTAGAGATACAACGCGAAAACAGGCCCTTCGGCCCACCGAGTCCGCAACGACCAGCAATCCCCGCCTTACCAGCAACCCCCGTACACTAACACTTTCCTACACACACTGCGGACAATTTACATTTATACCAAGCCAATGAACCTACAAACATGTACGCCTTTGGAGTGTGTGAGGAAACCGAAGATCTCGGAAAAAACCCACGCAGGTCACAGGGAGAACATTCAAACTCCGTACAGACAAGCACCTGGGTCGCTGGTGCTGTAAGGCAGTAGTGTAGGATATTGTGTAGGAATGAACTGCAGATGATGGTTTACACCGAAAATAGACACAAAGTGCTGGTGTAACTCAACGGGACAGGCAGCATCTCTGGAGAGAAGGAATGGGTGACACTTCGGGTCGAGACCTGTCTTCACAGTTCTTGCTGCAGGGGGGCTGTAACTAGATGACCTGTTGAAGGATTGACAGGGGAGGGTTAAATACAGCCGTGCAGACTATCTGAGGTAATAACCTGGGGCAGTGAAAGGACGTCTTTGATGATGACTCTCTGTTGATGACTGCAGACATCAATGTAGACCCAGGCCAGTGAATCCCACCCAGCTGAACCACATGGGCAACTGGTGCTCAGGACTATTACTTTAAAGCTTTCAAATAGGCTGAGGAAAGAAACACGTACCTTAGTGACAATCAAGTAGGATCTCATTAGTGGCTTCGATGAGATACAATTCACAACTCAGGCAAGGTGGAAACTTAATTGTGGAGATTCAGACACAGTCTAAGGCAAAGGTGAAAAGCACAATATAGCCTCATTATATGCTTCTCATAAAGGGCGAAAACCATTATCTCGTTTTAGTTATCTGGCACTGAGCCCACGGCTGAAATTAACGGCAGTAATATAAAATAGATTACTGAGATAGGTTTATAAATTTAAAATTGTGAATTGCAGATAATTGGCACCAGTCGGCAGAAAACGATTGCCATCTCACAGGCACACCCCGCATCTTGCGTTCACAAGAGTGGTGATCACCAAAGGATGGCGTACAACTCCCCACAAAAGCTCACATTCACACTTACCTTCTGCGACCACGCGGACTGCGTGGGTTTTCGCAGAGATCTTCGGTTTCCTCCCACACTCCAAAAAGACGTACAGGTTTCTAGGCTAATTGGCTTTGTTTAAACTTAGCATCATCGCAGTGTCGCTGATGCAACTCTTCCACACAACAGGACTAGACGCAATTGGACCACAGGCGCGAGGGTCCGCTCACGGATCTGCCTGGTATCATGGCCAGCTGGCTTTATATCCAGAGTGCTTTATATCCATGTGCATTCCTTCTCTCCAGAGATGCTGCCTGACCCGCTGAGTTACTCCAGCATTCAGTGTCAAGAGCAGTTTGACAGCCGAATTAAAAAATACATCCCAGCGTTGTAAATTATTATTTTCAACGTGAATGTTTCTATTGACCAGCAGACATCAAGATTCAAGATTCATGATTCAAGATTCATGATTCAAGAGACATTTATTGTCACATGCACCAATTGGTACAGCGACATTTGGGGTTACCATACAGCCATATGAATAAAAAAAGTACACAGAACACGATAGACTTTAACATAAACATCCCCACACAGCGGAATCAAAGTTTCCCACTGTGAGGGAAGGCACCATAGTTCAGTCATCCTCCTCTTTGATGTTCTTTGATGTTCACCCGTGGTCGGGGCCTCCCGAACCCTCCGCAGTCGCCCGATATTCAGGCCCTCTCGCTGGGATGATGGAACTCCGACATTGGAACGGAAGAACATTCTCAGCGACTTGGACTTCCGAATCGGCCACTTCATCAGGGCAAGCCGTAGCCTCAGGCCCCCCTCGATCATGGCTGACCATGGGTGTCTCCAGGGTTGGGGTATACCTGTGCGTGACTTTGTTTAACGCGGGGAGACTGGTGCACAGACAGCCACCTTGACAGATCTGGGTCAGGATCCAGTGGCGTGGAGTCCAAGATGACCGGAGACCCTTTTCTGTTGCAGCCTTCATCTGCCTTCCCAGCCGTTGTGATACTCCACTAAGGTCAGCCATCGTCCTCCGCCTGTTCCACTGTTGAGGTCTTGGTTGGATTGCTCTTTGGCAGAGACCTCCCCCTGGACCTTACCGCCATGGGTGGCCCAACCAGGACTCCAGGGTAAAGCACAACATGTTTTCAACATTAAATGCTGTGACAAACCAAGGGTAAAGAAAGAGACAAAGTAATTTAGAAACCAGCTGCGGGACAGTACATGGAATGCACAGAGTTGTCATTTCCAAGTTGAAAAGCACCAACTTTAATCACAGACATCTCTGTAACTTGGCATGAATGTTTTAGTAGTCCAATCAGTAGAGCAGGGAACGGCTCTCAACAGCTTGCAAATGTTTGCAGAACAATTCATTTCTCTCACGGCTTGGGATTTTTGCCTTTAGTGAAGATGTTATGTGTTTCTTCTAGTTAGTAGGTCAGTTGTGTTTCATTTATTGTCACATGTACCGAAGTACAGTGAAAAGCTATTATTGCGTGCTAACCGGTCAGTTGAAAGACAATACATGATTACAACGAGCCGTCCACAGTGTACAGATACATGATAAAGGGAATAACGTGAATAATGTTTAGTGCAAGATAAAGCCGGTAAAGTCCAATCAAAGATAGCCCGAGGGTCTCCAGTGAGGTAGATAGAAGTTCAGGACTGCTCTCTAGTTGTGGTAGAGTGGTTCAGTTGCCAGATAACAGCTGGGAAGAAACTGTCCCTGAATCTGGAGCTGTACGTTTTCACACTTCTGTACCTTTTGCCTGATGGGAGAGTGAAGACGAGGGAGTGGCCAGGGTGCGACTCGTCCTTGATTATGCTGCTGGCCTTGCCGCGGCAGCGTGAGGTGTAAATGGAGTAAATGGAAGGGAGGTTGGTTTGTGTGATGGTCTGAGCTGCGTCCACAATTCTCTGCATTTTCTGCATTTTCAACTGACCCATCTTCCATGCTTTCCTTTCAGAGATTATTTTTCACTTTTTGCAAATATTGACTACAAACTGCAATTATACTTAGCACTTGGTTGAATAAACAGGGGGCAAAGTCCTGACTTGATTCCATCCACAAAATGGCATCAGAAGGGAACATTGCATAGAAATCTGATCGGTAAGAATTTAAAATGGTGAAGGTTAGGACAATAAACATGGATAACTTCCATTGCATCAAATTATAGTCTACTCACAGATCAAGTCCTCATAGCTGGAACTAAGGTCATGGACTGGCATCACCAGTGTTTCCCTGCATGGTTCAGAGATATGGACTATCTACAGGAACACTGGCTCCACTGGAGATGTCTCAACCGACTACGAACCGGGGTCGGGCGGTCAAGGGTGACAATGCACAAATGGGGCTACATCGAGGGTACAACAACATGTGACTGTGGCACACAGACCCAGGCAATGCAACACCTACTGCAATGCCCATTGCTGGATAATCCATGTGCTACTGCAGACCTTGCACTTAACGCTCCAGTAGCAACGATGTGTACAGCAGCGGCGAGCCACTATATAGCAGAAGGACACAAAAGAAGAAGTACTTTAGATCATTGGAAAGATATTGCCACTGATCTTTCCATAAAAGCCTCAGCACCCTCTCCCATCCACACCCTAGCATCATGGTTTTATTCCAATAACTCCAATATATGCCAAACATATGGCCAATATATGACCAAGTTTGACAAATTTCCCTCCACGGATGCCACCTGAATCAGTGAGTTCCTCCAGCAATCCTTTGTTCAAGATTTCAGCATCTGCAGCCTCTTGAGTCACCCCAAATTTGTGGACACCTGTTTAACATACAAAAGTCTTCCATAAATTGAAAGATCTGGAGTAGATCACCCTCTTCACTAGTCAGATCACCATTCTAACCTATGTAGTCTGGCATTTCTAGTATAATCCTTGTAAAACTTTTTTAAATTCTATTTGCAATGACGCAATCAGAAGAGTACAGAATATCCCATTTGTGTGAAAAGACACTTTCCATACTTTATAAATCTTTAGAAATCATTATTTGTGCTTGGCTTGCTTTTGTTACAATTGTTATATTCTGTGTTTGAATTCTGTCCTTGTACTCCCAGATCACTTTGATGCTACAACCTATTTCAATTCTCATTTTCTATGATACAATAATCACACAGCCTCATACTTACTTGTGTTGGGATTAATTAGCCCATGCATGCCCATTTGGTGCCAGAAGTAATCGACTTCCCATTTCTCGTGCTGTCTACGTTCACCTTCCTTCTCTGCATTCCATCTTTCAGCAAGCATCTTTACACTGCTCCTCCATCCACAAATCTACATGCTTTCACGTTCAATAGACTATAATGCGATATCTTATCAAAGGCCTTTTAAAAATCTGAGTATATCCCATTTGCTGCATTTCCCTTATTTACCTTCCCTTCCCTTATTTCTCTTACCTCCAAAAGAGTTCAATGAGATTTGCTTAGCATTTTGACTCCACGCATTCATCGCAGTGGTGCGGCAGGTAGTACACCTGTCTCACAGTTCCAATGGTTCAGGTCTGGCCTCTGGTGAGTTCATTGTGTAGTTTACACATTCTTCCCCTGTCCACTTGATTGAATTGAATTGAATTGAATACCTTTATTGTCATTCAGACCTTACGGTCTGAACGAAATTTCGTGCCTGCAGTCATACATACATCATACAATAATAAACAACAATGAACACAAATTAACACCACCACAGTGTATCCTCCAAGCACCTCCTCACTGTGGTGGAGGCAAAAATCTTAGGGTTACTGTCTCTTCCCTCCTCTTCTCCCTCTGCGCTGAGGCGATTCCCCACCGGGCGATGGTACAACAGTCCCGCGGCTCACCGAACCCCGCAAACGGGCCGGTTCAAACACCGCGGCCCGGGGGTGGTCGAAGCTGCCGCCCTCCAGTCCCGCACACGCAGCCGCTGGCCCGCGGCTCAACCCCAGACTCAGGTCACCACCTCAGAACGCCGTCCCAGCCACCGGAGCACCGTTCCAGCCCCAAGCCGGATCGCCCTCACGTGAGTACCGTTCTCCCTCGGGCTGGGCCACTCCGACGGGAGTGCCGTTCTCCCTCGGGCTGGGCCACTCCGACGGGAGCGCCGTTCCACCCTCGGGCTGGGCCACTCCGACGGGAGTACCGTTCCACCCTCGGGCTGGGCCACTCCGACGGGAGTGCTGTTCCACCCTCGGGCTGGGCCACTCCGACGGGAGTGCCGTTCCACCCTCGGGCTGGGCCACTCCGACGGGCCACAGCCCCTCACGGGAAAGTCTCTCAGCCCCTCGCCAGGCCGCTCTCACGAGAGCGCAGTTCCAGCCCCGGGCTGGGCCACCCTCACGGGAGCTCAGGGCGAGTCCTGTCAGCTGCCTCCAGAGTCCCGAGGTCGCCAGCTCCGCCATTAGGCCTCAGTGTAGACGGAGGCAGAGAAGGGGGATACGACAAAAAGGTCGTATTCCCCCGAAGGGAGAGACAGCAACCCCGTTTCCCCCCCCCCCCCCCCCCCCCCCACATAAACACGACCTAAAAACCAAAAACGTAACTAGACAAAACGAAAAAATACAACACAAAAAAGTAAAAGACAAACGGACTGCAGGCGAGCTGCAGCCGTTCCCGGCGCCGCCACTTCCGGATTGCCACCAATGCTCCATGTGGCCTCATACATCCCAAAGATGTGCTGCTTGTTAAATGACTGTTGTAAACTAAGGAGAGGCACGGTGATGCAGCAGTTGAGTTGTTGCCTTACAGCACCAGAGACCTGGGTTCAATCCTGACTACAGCTGCTATCTGTACAGAGTTTATACGTTCTCCCTGTGATCACCAGGGTTTTCTCCAAGTGTTCCAGTTTTCTCCCACACTCCAAGGTTCGTAAGTTAATTGGCTTCTGTAAATTGTCCCTAACGTGTAGGATAGAACTAGTGTACGGATGATCACTGGTCGGGGCGAACTCAGTGGACTGAAGGGCCTGTTTCTATGCTGTGTCTCTAAAACTAAACTAATTACCTCTGGTGTAAATGGCTGATAGAAATGGGGTATTCATTAGGTTGTGTCAGTTGATGGGGAAATAAGAGGGGGGTTGGGGGGTGTAATTCATGGGATTACTCTGACAAGCATCAGAGATCCAATGAGCCAAATAGTTTCTTTTATGCGGTAAGAAAATACGAGAAAAAAGATGAGGAATAACTTCAGATTTATGAACTGGTTGGTGAATTTCCTTCCCTGGATTATTAGTGCACTTTGGAATTCCCCCGTGCAGGGAATATAAACGGCTGCTCCCCATGACCCATAGGCCCGAATAACATCCTTGAAAGAAAGACACAAAAAGCTGGAGTAACTCAGCGGAACAGGCAGCATCTCTGGAGAGAAGGAATGGGTGGCGATTCGGGTCGAGACGCTTCTTCAGTCCGGAGAAAGGTCTCGACCTGAAATGTCACCCGTTCCTTCTCTCGAGAGATGCCGCCTGACCCGCTGAATTACTCCAGCATTTTGTATTTATCTTCGGTTTAAACCAGCATCAGCAGCTCCTTCCTACACATCCTTGCAAGAGACTTGCTTTTCTGTAGGATCTAACTTTCAGCAACTCGTTGTGGCTGAGTTGCTTCTTTCAGACATTGAAAGAGCAGTTTAGTTGTCAGTTGTTCAGAGGTGGGATCTGACAGCAGGTGAGGCAGCAGTTGTTCAATGGGTTGGTGTGAGGCTGAGGTCAGGTATCCATCCATCATTTACATTGCCCACCATGTCACCGTCCGGAGTCTGCATAGCCATGGTCAATGTGGACAATGGGGTCATTGGACTGTTCCATGCCCCATCAAGTTGCAATTGGTAGGGTCACTGCACTGAGATATCTCTGGAATTCTCTGCCACAGAAGGTAGTTGAGGCCAGTTCATTGGCTATATAAAGGGATCAGGGGGTATGGAGAGAAGGCAGGTACAGGATACTGAGTTGGATGATCAGCCATGATCATGTTGAATGGCGGTGCAGGCTCGAAGGGCCGAATGGCCTATTCCTGCACCTATTTTCTATGTTTCTATGTACAATGAAAAGCATTGGTTTGCATGCAATCCAAAACAAATAAATACAATCTAACCAGCCTCAAATTCAATAGGTAGAGCAAAGGGAAGAAGCAGAGTGCAGAATATTGCTCTCACCATTGTAGCGCAGCAGTTCCAGAGACAAAACCCAATTTCAGTAAAGGGATAGAGATGAATCAGACAATATCTTGGCTTACAAAAGGATCGCTCAGAAGCCCGATCACAGAGAGGAAATTTGTTGATGATACCACCATCCTTGGACAAATAATAGGCAATGACGAGTCAAGAATTCAGAAGGGAGATGAATACTTTGGTTGAGAGAGTCAACAGTTTCAAGGTAGACATAAGGAAATTCAGATGCTGGAATCTTGTGGCGCAGCTGGTAGAGCTGCTGCCTCACAGCACCAGAGACCCAGATTTGATCCTGACCTTGGGTGCTCTCTGTGTGGAGTTTGCAAACCACTTCAACGACTGGTGGCATAATTTAACTATTGCGGGAGTTGGATTTCTCTACGCTCTCTGGAGTGATGCTGTGAAAGACTGGAGGGCCATCTTGCCATCACATCATCATCATTCTTGACTGTCTGCCAGGAATCCCCAGGGACAATATTTGCATCCAGTGGATTCCCCACGGACAACATTCACTCACCTGTGAAATATACTGTTCTAAATGAAAATCCAATCTACTGTTTGCAGGATCCCAGCAAAACGTGAGCATATGGGTTGGTGCATGATGTCTCGTGTCCAAATCCCATGAGAAATATTCAGCTACTCCAAGGATTGCCATCCTGAATCTCCGTTGAATTCTGTTGTATGTGTGATGGAACAGATGGAGATGAGGACATCAATATTTCAGGTTTAGCTTTATGAAGATAATTGTATTACATTTGTTATTTGAAACCATTACAAACTGACCAGACAGGAGGAACAATATGTCTCAATGTGTCACAAGACAACTGGGAGTCCCCCTCTCTCCCCCTCTCTGATGGCTAACCAGATCCAGACACCTCTCATTTCCACTCTCAACTCCTCTATCTTTGCAAGCTGTGAGATGGCGGTGGAAGAACTCCCCCTTCCTCTTCAGCTGGCGCTCTGTCCTCTCGCTTCTTGCAACAAGACAAGGTCAATCTATGAGCAGGTGAGATGTCATGATTTCATCCAATAGATACATGCATCCAATGGTTGGATGAGTTGCTGGACACCGCCCGGTCCATCATGGGTACTGACCCCCCGCACCACCATAGGGATCTACAGGAAGATAGACACAAAGTGCTGGAGTAACTCAGTGGAACAGGCAGTATCTCTGGATAGAAGGAATGGGTGACCTTTCGGGTCAAGAAGCTTCTTCAGACTTCAGACATCTTGACCAGGATCGCCACTCATGCCTTCTATCCAGAGATAGAAATGGTGACGGTGGCGTAGCGGTAGAGAGTGGTCCAGCGGTAGAGTTGCTGCCTTACAGCGCCGGAGTACCGGGTTCGATCCCGACCACGGGTGCTGTCTGTACGGAGTTTGTACGTTCTCCCCGTGACCTGCATGGGTTTTCTCCGAGATCTTCGGTTTCCTCCCACACTCCAAAGACATACAGGTTTGTAGGTTAATTGGCTTGGTATGAATGTAAATTGTCCCAAGTGTGTGTAGGATAGTGTTAATTTGTGGGGATCACTGGCCGGCTCGGACCCGGTGGGCCAAAAGGGCCCGTTTCCGAGCTGTATCTCTAAACTAAACTAAAAACTAAACTAAGATGCTGCTTGTCCCGCTGGGTTACTCCAGCATTTTGTGTCTATTCGGTGTAAATCAGCATCTGTAATTCCTTCCCACACGGATCTATTGGAAGCACTGCCTCAAAAAGGCAGCCAGCATTAGTAAGTCCCCGCACCACCATGGCCATGATCTTATTTCACTCCTGCCATCGGGAAGAAAATATAAGAGTCTGAAAACTGTGACCTCCAGGTTCACAATGTATAGATACATGATAAGGGGATAATGTTTAGTGCAAGGTAAAGCAAGTAAAGTCCGATCAAGGATAGTCCAGGGCTCACCAAAGAGGTAGATAGACACATGAATAAGCATGGAATGGAAGGATAGGGAAAGCATGCAGGCCGAAGGAATTAGTTTAAGTAGCTTAAGGAGGAATCCTGTTCAGCACAGACATTGTGGGACATCCCGTGTTGTACTGGTCTATGCTCTATGCAGGCATATCTCATTGAGTTATAGTACTGTGTGATCGGACTTCAGCACCATCTCAACAGAATGTACACGTTTGAATTACCTTTCCATATTTCAATATGGATTTAATTTTATACATTGAAAAATACATAACACCCCCCTGAGAGCAGGGCAGGTACATCAACTTGTATTGCAAATTGCAGCTCCAATTTTACCAGCCGCACTAATGGTATTCATGGGGCCCATGATCACTTGAATCTCATCTTCCTAAATGGGTATCCTGAGAAATATGAAGATATTACAAAGATGATGGCTTCTTGACAAATGGACAAGTGCATGATAATGATTTTTTTTTGCCACGTCTGTAAAGATAAATGCCTATCTCTTATTAAAGGGAAATTGCTAAAATATAAACTTGTACAGATGGACAGCCATGGGCATTAGAATATCTCTTGTGGAAATGTTGTAGAAAAGCACATCAGCGCCTCTACTTCCTGAGAAGACTACGGAGATTCGGTATGTCAAGGAGAATTCTCTTGAACTTCTACAGGTGCACAGTAGAGAGCATACTGACTGGTTTCATCGTGGCTTGGTTCGGCAACTTGAACGTCCAGGAGTAGAAGAGACTGCAAAAAGTTGTAAACATTGCCCAGTCCATCATCGGCTCTGACCTCCCCACCATCAAAGGGATTTATCGTAGTCGCTGCCTCAAAAAGGCAGCCAACATCATCAAAGACCCACACCATCCTGGCCACTCACTCATGTCACTATTGCCATCGGGAAGAAGATACAGGAGCCTGAAAACTATAACATCCAGGTATTAAACACGACAACAGATAAGCAATGAACTACAACTATAACCTCAGTGGCTGCTCCACTGACCCCCCATCCCCCCCCCAACCATGTCACACCCGCTCTTCCCCACCCACATTACAGCCCTCTCTCCCCCCCACCCCCTGACCACCCACCACTCCTCCAACACCCACAACCCCCCCCCCCCCACACATCGCCCCGTCCCCAGTCTACCCACCTGCCTTCCTCTGGCCCCAACTCCCACCCCTGCCGGGTGTTCACCATCCCCCCCGACCTCCCCCTCTCCCCCACCCAACGGTCTGTCCTCAGCAGAGGTCTCACCTTTGTCCCCCTCCGTCCCCATCTCAATGAGTTCCGCGCCCACCATGACTTGGAGCGCTTCTACCGTCGTCTCCGCCTCACAGCGCACTTCCATGGGAAGGAGTCCTCGCCCCCCAATGATGACCCCTTTTCCCGTCTCCAACGCACCCCCTCCTCGTGGAACCCCCCTCATAAAGTCCCGGCTCTGGAACTCTTCATTCAGAACTGCCGCCGCGACGTCAACCGCCTCAACTTCTCCACTCCCCTGTCTCACTCTAATCTTTCCCCCTCTGAACGCACTGCCATCGAATCCCTCCGCAAAAACCCAGATTGGGTCATCAAACCAGCCGACAAGGGAGGTGCCGTGGTAGTCTGGCGCGCCGATCTCTACAAAGCTGAGGCCACGCGCCAACTCTCAGACACCTCCTCCTACTTACCCTTGGACCATGACCCCACTGACGAGCACCAGGCCACCATTTCTAGCACCATCACCGACTTCATCAATTCCCACGCCCTACCTGACCAAGCCTCCAACCTCATCGTTCCCCAGCCCCGCACGGCCCGTTTTTACCTTCTCCCCAAAATCCACCAACCCGGCTCTCCCGGCAGACCCATTGTCTCTGCGTGTTCGTGCCCCACCGAACTCATCTCCACATACCTTGACTCCATCCTATCCCCCTTGGTCAAATTCCTCCCCACCTATGTTCTAGACACCTCAGACACTCTCCGCCGCCTCCACGCATTCCACTCTCTGGGCCCTCACCCCCTCATCTTCACCATGGATGTCCGGTCACTCTACACCTCCATCCCCCACCAGGATGGCCTCAGAGCCATCCGGTTCTTCCTTGACCAGAGGAGCAACCTATACCCAGCCACTGACACTCTCCTCCGCTTAGCGGAGTTGGTCCTCACCCTCAACAACTTTACATTTGACTCCTCCCATTTCCTCCAAACACAAGGCGTAGCTATGGGCACACGCATGGGCCCCAGCTACGCCTGCCTCTTTGTCGGGTACGTTGAACAATCCTTGTTCGAGACGTACCAGGGCCCCATCCCCGACCTCTACCTGCGTTACATTGACGACTGCTTTGGTGCCACCTCCTGCACCCACACACAACTGACTGACTTCATCCACTTCACCACCAACTTCCATCCGGCACTCCAATACACCTGGACGATATCCGACACTTCCCTACCATTCCTTGACCTCACCATCTCCATCGCAGGGGACAGACTCCTGACCGACATACATTACAAACCCACTGACTCACATGGCTATCTGGACTACACGTCTTCCCACCCTGCCCCCTGTAAAGACTCCATCCCCTACTCCCAATTCCTCCGCCTACGCCGCATCTGTTCCCAGGATGAGACATTTCATACCAGGGCATCGGAAATGTCCTCGTTCTTCAGGGAACGGGGATTCCCCTCCGCCACCATAGATGAGGCTCACACCAGGGTCTCATCCATACCCCGTAACACTGCTCTCTCTCCCCATCCCCGCACACGCAACAAGGGCAGAGTCCCTCTGGTCCTCACCTTTCACCCCACCAGCCGGCAAATACAACACATAATCCTCCGCCATTTCCGCCACCTCCAACGTGACCCCACCACTCGCCACATCTTCCCATCTCCCCCCATGTCTGCCTTCCGCAAAGACCGCTCCCTCCGCAACTCCCTCGTCAATTCTTCCCTTCCCTCCCGCACCACCCCCTCCCCGGGCACTTTCCGTTGCAACCGCAAGAAATGCAACACCTGTCCCTTCACCACCCCCCTCGACTCCATTCAAGGTCCCAAGCAGTCGTTCCAGGTGCGACAAAGGTTCACCTGTATCTCCTCCAACCTCATCTACTGCATCCGCTGCTCTAGATGTCAGCTGATTTACATCGGTGAGACCAAGCGTAGGTTGGGCGATCGTTTCGCCGAACACCTCCGCTCAATCCGCAATAACCTACCTGACCTCCCGGTGGCTCAGCACTTCAACTCCCCCTCCCATTCCCAATCCGACCTCTCTGTCCTGGGTCTCCTCCATTGCCAGAGTGAGCAACAGCGGAAATTGGAGGAACAGCACCTCATATTCCGTCTGGGGACCTTGCGTCCTTATGGCATTAACATTGAATTCTCCCAATTTGGCTAGCCCTTGCTGTCTCCTCCCCTTAACCCTCTAGCTGTCTCCTCCCACCCTCCCATCCGCCCGCCCTCGGGCTCCTCCTCCTCCTCCCCTTTTCCTTCTTTCTTTTCCCCACCCCCCATCAGTCTGAAGAAGGGTTTCGGCCCGAAACATCGCCTATTTCCTTCGCTCCATAGATGCTGCTGCACCCGCTGAGTTTCCCCAGCAATTTTGTGTACCTTCGATATTCCAGCATCTGCAGTTCCCTTTTGAACACATTGTCTGCTCCACTGCGATATCTCTTCAAGGTATGCCTACTTTGAAGAAGTTCTCCTCCTCTCTCCGGAGACAGTTTCACAACCTCCTCTCTAACTGCACACCATCTGTGATCCCCCTGCCCTCCAACTGTACGACCATACCTTTACCCAGACTCGATACCACAGCCACATTTGCTTCCTCGGGTCCTGCCTGCGCCTCCATCTCATACCCCATGGCTTCCAGCTCCAGTTCCCTACCTCCCAGTTCGGACCCCAACCGGACCATCGGTACTGACTGGCTATCCACCGGCATACCCAGCAATTCTCCAACCGGGCACTGAGATCCACCCTGGTCGCGATGCGCCGGCACCAACAGGACCTCACATCGACACTCCCTGGACTTCAGGCCTCACTAACCCAGACCTGCAACGGACCCCAGCTGTATTTCATCCGCCGGAAGATCCACCTCTTTAATAAAAAATTCCTGGCCTACCTTAATTCCACCAAGGACCTTAAATTATCCCGACTCCAGGCCGCTCCCGATGCCTACACTCCGCGACTCGACCGCCCGCAGACTCCGGGCCCCAACTCTGGCCCGCATTGCATCGCCTGCCCGAGTCCCGCGACGCCCGCCATCTTGGCCACGAGGAGCGACTTCCATACTCACCGGGATGCCGCCTTCACCGACTTCTACATTGATGCCGCCGACGACCCTCACCTGCCGACCGATGACGCCCAGCCTCGCAGCCTCTACGGTAACTTGGACTCCCTCCCCATCGCCGATTCCTCCGACATCGCCGCCCGACCTGACATCGCCGCCGGACCGGGGCCCTCTCAACATGGCCGCCGCTACGCACCCGATTCATCTCGCCGCCGACCTGCCGACCATCCGCCCACCGGGACCACCCTCGCATCGCCCGCGGACCCCGACTCAACCACCACTGGACTCCGACCATCGGGTCCGGTGACCCGCGCCACTCGAATCCGACCATCGGGTCCGTTGACCCGCGCCACTGGACTCCGACCATCGGGTCCGGCGACCCGCGCCACTCCACCCCCCTCCAGCAACCCACAGCCGTCGCCTTACCTGGAGCCTGGACTCGGCACTGGGCCTGCAGCCTTCACGCTGCTTACTCCCACTATGCTGGACTTAACTCCACTGGGTCCTAGCGCCCGTCTGCCCAGCCGTGCTAACCTCAGTGGCTGCTCCACTGACCCCCCATCCCCCCCCAACCATGTCACACCCGCTCTTCCCCACCCACATTACAGCCCTCTCTCCCCCCCACCCCCTGACCACCCACCACTCCTCCAACACCCACAACCCCCCCCCCCCACACATCGCCCCGTCCCCAGTCTACCCACCTGCCTTCCTCTGGCCACAACTCCCACCCCTGCCGGGTGTTCACCATCCCCTCCGACCTCCCCCTCTCCCCCACCCAACGGTCTGTCCTCAGCAGAGGTCTCACCTTTGTCCCCCTCCGTCCCCATCTCAATGAGTTCCGCGCCCACCATGACTTGGAGCGCTTCTACCGTCGTCTCCGCCTCACAGCGCACTTCCATGGGAAGGAGTCCTCGCCCCCCAATGATGACCCCTTTTCCCGTCTCCAACGCACCCCCTCCTCGTGGAACCCCCCTCATAAAGTCCCGGCTCTGGAACTCTTCATTCAGAACTGCCGCCGCGACGTCAACCGTCTCAACTTCTCCACTCCCCTGTCTCACTCTAATCTTTCCCCCTCTGAACGCACTGCCATCGAATCCCTCCGCAAAAACCCAGATTGGGTCATCAAACCAGCCGACAAGGGAGGTGCCGTGGTAGTCTGGCGCGCCGATCTCTACAAAGCTGAGGCCATGCGCCAACTCTCGGACACCTCCTCCTACTTACCCTTGGACCATGACCCCACTGACGAGCACCAGGCCACCATTTCTAGCACCATCACCGACTTCATCAATTCCCACGCCCTACCTGACCAAGCCTCCAACCTCATCGTTCCCCAGCCCCGCACGGCCCGTTTTTACCTTCTCCCCAAAATCCACCAACCCGGCTCTCCCGGCAGACCCATTGTCTCTGCGTGTTCGTGCCCCACCGAACTCATCTCCACATACCTTGACTCCATCCTATCCCCCTTGGTCAAATCCCTCCCCACCTATGTTCTAGACACCTCAGACACTCTCCGCCGCCTCCACGCATTCCACTCTCTGGGCCCTCACCCCCTCATCTTCACCATGGATGTCCGGTCACTCTACACCTCCATCCCCCACCAGGATGGCCTCAGAGCCCTCCGGTTCTTCCTCGACCAGAGGAGCAACCTATACCCAGCCACTGACACTCTCCTCCGCTTAGCGGAGTTGGTCCTCACCCTCAACAACTTTACATTTGACTCCTCCCATTTCCTCCAAACACAAGGCGTAGCTATGGGCACACGCATGGGCCCCAGCTACGCCTGCCTCTTTGTCGGGTACGTTGAACAATCCTTGTTCGAGACGTACCAGGGCCCCATCCCCGACCTCTACCTCCGTTACATTGACGACTGCTTTGGTGCCACCTCCTGCACCCACACACAACTGACTGACTTCATCCACTTCACCACCAACTTCCATCCGGCACTCCAATACACCTGGACGATTTCCGACACTTCCCTACCATTCCTTGACCTCACCATCTCCATCGCAGGGGACAGACTCCTGACCGACATACATTACAAACCCACTGACTCACATGGCTATCTGGACTACACGTCTTCCCACCCTGCCTCCTGTAAAGACTCCATCCCCTACTCCCAATTCCTCCACCTACGCCGCATCTGTTCCCAGGATGAGACATTTCATACCAGGGCATCGGAAATTTCCTCGTTCTTCAGGGAACGGGGATTCCCCTCTGCCACCATAGATGAGGCTCACACCAGGGTCTCATCCATACCCCGTAACACTGCTCTCTCTCCCCATCCCCGCACACGCAACAAGGACAGAGTCCCTCTGGTCCTCACCTTTCACCCCACCAGCCGGCAAATACAACACATAATCCTCCGCCATTTCCGCCACCTCCAACGTGACCCCACCACTCGCCACATCTTCCCATCTCCCCCCATGTCTGCCTTCCGCAAAGACCGCTCCCTCCGCAACTCCCTCGTCAATTCTTCCCTTCCCTCCCGCACCACCCCCTCCCCGGGCACTTTCCGTTGCAACCGCAAGAAATGCAACACCTGTCCCTTCACCTCCCCCCTCGACTCCATTCAAGGTCCCAAGCAGTCGTTCCAGGTGCGACAAAGGTTCACCTGTATCTCCTCCAACCTCATCTACTGCATCCGCTGCTCTAGATGTCAGCTGATTTACATCGGTGAGACCAAGCGTAGGTTGGGCGATCGTTTCGCCGAACACCTCCGCTCAGTCCGCAATAACCTACCTTACCTCCCGGTGGCTCAGCACTTCAACTCCCCCTCCCATTCCCAATCCGACCTCTCTGTCCTGGGTCTCGTCCATTGCCAGAGTGAGCAACAGCGGAAATTGGAGGAACAGCACCTCATATTCCGTCTGGGGACCTTGCGTCCTTATGGCATTAACATTGAATTCTCCCAATTTGGCTAGCCCTTGCTGTCTCCTCCCCTTCCTTAACCCTCTAGCTGTCTCCTCCCACCCTCCCATCCGCCCGCCCTCGGGCTCCTCCTCCTCCTCCCCTTTTCCTTCTTTCTTTTCCCCACCCCCCATCAGTCTGAAGAAGGGTTTCGGCCCGAAACGTCGCCTATTTCCTTCGCTCCATAGATGCTGCTGCACCCACTGAGTTTCCCCAGCAATTTTGTGTACCTAATGATCTACAACATACCAGCTGGTATCGTTGTCTCATTGTGGACATTGATCATTCTTTTAATCTGGATTTTTAATTCATGTATTGTGTTTTTTTTAATATATATATAATTTAAGATGCTTTAATTAGTGATATACTAAGATTTTATATGTATTTTATGGTATTTTTTAATATACAATGCATTTTTATGTAATGTTGCCCCTTGTCTTGACCTCGAGTCCGTAATAACGTTTATTATTATTATTATTATTATTATTATTATTATTATTATTATTATTATTATTATTATTATGATTATTATTATTATTATTATTACTGCACTATATTTGTTTATTTATTGAGTATGTGAGAGTATGTGTGTATATATACACACTGAATTTTGTTCTTGATTTTCTCTCCCATTATGTGCTATGTTTACATATTCTGTTGTGCTGCAGCAAGGATGCCATTGTCCTATCTGGGACACATGACAATAAAACACTCTTGACTCTTGCCTTGGGGTAGTGGTTACTTTAATTCCTGGGCTTAATGGCTGATATCCCACCCAAACAACAATACTAATCACGAGGAAGCGTTCTGAAGAAGAGTCTCAACCCGAAACGTCACCTAGTCCTTTTCTCCAGAGATGCTGTCTGACGCCGAGTTACTCCAGCATTTTGTGTC
This sequence comes from Amblyraja radiata, assembly GCF_010909765.2. Classification (NCBI taxonomy): domain Eukaryota; kingdom Metazoa; phylum Chordata; class Chondrichthyes; order Rajiformes; family Rajidae; genus Amblyraja; species Amblyraja radiata. Next base: position 8,247,322 of record NC_045977.1, read on the forward strand.
TATCTTCGGTTTAAACCAGCATCTGCAGTTCCTTTCCACACATGTTAAGTTAGCCATGCACAGACCCAAGCAGAGTTGCAGAATCAAATTCATAGACAGCCCCATGGTCAGTTAGCAGAGCAAAGAAAGCCGGACATCTTACCATGGTGACTTACACAGCAACAGGTCTTGTAGGAGCAGATTTAGGCCATTTGGCCCATATAGTCTACTCTGCCACGTAATCATGGCTGATCTATCTTTCCCTCTCAACCCCCTTCTCCTGCTTTCTCCTCATAACCCTTGACAAGCTAACTAATCAAGAACTTATCAATCTCCACCTTAAAAATATCCATTGACTTGGCCTCCACAGCCTTTGTGGCAATTAATTCCACAGAATCACCTTCCTATGGCTAAAGAGATTCTTCCTCATCTCCTTTCTAAAGGTATTGTCTTTTATTTTGAAACTATGGCATCTGGTCTTCGACTCTCTCAATAGTAGAAACATCCTCTCCACATCCACTCTATCCAAGCCTTTCACTATTCAGTATGTTTCAATGAGGTGCCCCCTCATCCTTCCAAACTTAGTGAGTACAGGCCCAGTGCCGTCAAACGCTCATCATATGTTAACCCACTCACTCCTGGGGTCATTCTCGTAACCTCCTCTGGACCCTCTCCAACGCCAGCGCATTCTTCCTCAGATATGGAGCCCATAACTGCTCAAAATTCCCCAAATTTTCCCCAAAGCCCCGCTCCCTGCCATGGATGCCCTCCACCGAAAACGGTGTCTGAGACGGGCCGGGAAAATCATCAAGGACCCCTCCCACCCTAACCATGGACTATTTGCCCTCCTCCCATCAGGGAGGCGGTACAGGAGCCTCAGGTCTCGCACAAGCAGGATGAGGAACAGCTTTTTCAATAACACCATTACACTGCTGAACTCGGAGTCCCGTCGCTAGCTATCTTTAGACTCTCCCATTTGTATACATTTGTATACATTTATTGCCTATGTACCAGTTTAATTCATCCACAGTCCACACATTGTTAACCATATTTTTATTTTTATTTGTATTTTTATTTTGTATTTTTATTTTTATTTCTACTATCTTGCACTATGACCAGACGCTAAACTGCATTTCATTGTACCTGTACTCGTATTTGTGCAATGACAATAAAGTTGAATTGAATTGAATTGAAATGCAGTCTGACCGTAGGGGGCGCTGTCCTGTGCATGGCTGCCCAGCCAGCAGTTGTCTGTCCCTTCATCTTTTTATTTTTATTTTAAGTTAGTTAAAGTGTTTTGTTGGAGATCTAGACTTTTTTATGTGGGGTGGGGGGGGGGGGAGGGGGAAACTACTTTTCAGGGTCCCTACCTGGTCGGAGAGGCGGCTTTTCTCCGGGCTGCAGCTTCGACCCGTCCTCGCGGCCTACCAGCGGGCCTGGAGTGGCGTTTCCTGTCGGGGACCACCCAGAACCACGGCTTTCGGCGGCGGCACAGCACTGGAGCGCTATCACGGAGCGGGCGATGCCTTGCCTGGGTCGCCGCGCTGGAGCTCCGGTGAGCTGAGACCGCCGGGAACAACATCGCGGAGCTGCGGGTCTGAGGAGCGACTAGCTGCGGGCGGCGGCGCTGACTTTACACCGGGAGCCTGGGATCTCGCGACGAGATCGCCAGTTGTGGAGCTCCAACCGGCGCGGCCTTGTCGGCTTCGGAAGCCGCGGCCTCCAGTGCGGAGGCGGCCGTTCCAGGGTTCCCAGGCCGCTGGGAGGACTCTCCCGACGCCGGAGCAACATCACCCGGCGAGAACGGCCAGGAACATCGGGTCTCCGTAGAGGCAACTGTGGAGGCCTCAATGGGCCCGACTATGGGTGAACTGGGGTTGGGGACTGGACTTTGTGCCTTCCCTCATGGTGGGAGCCATTGTGGGGGGATGTTCTATGTGTTTAGGACTCTCATTGGTGTTATGTCTGTATTCTTTTTTTGTGTGCTGCAAAATGGCAAAAAGCATTTCACTTCACTACACCTAGGTGTATGTGAATGTGACTAATAAAATACCTTTGATACCTTTGATATCAGTGCAGTTCTGTCTAACTCCTGCTCTCCACACCTGGAACATCTGGCGGTGAAGTGCCACCCACATTCTACCTCCCGAGGGAATTCAACTCCATCATCCTGACCATGGTCTACATCCCACGCCAGGCAGATGTCCGTCTAGCATTGGAGGAGCTGCACGCCGTGGTCAACAAGCACCAGTCAGCGTACCCCGAAGCCTTTACTACCATAGCCGGGGACTTCAACAAAGCCAACCTGAAAGAATCACTCCCAAACTACCACCAACATGTCGCCTGGAGCACCAGAGGATTAAACACCCTTGGCCACTGCTAAACGACCATCAAGGATGTCTATCGCTCTACCCCTCACCCTCACTTTGGGAAATCTGACCATTCAGCTGTGGTGCTTCTTCCTGCACATAGGCAACAACTGAAGAGCGCACCCCCAGAGGTGAGGACTGCACAGAGCTGGTCTGGGGAGGCAGAGAAACAACTACAGGACTGGTTGGAGTCTGTAGACTGGGTAATGTTCAAGGACTCGGCAACAGACCTGAATGAATTCGCCACAGTCGTTACAGACCCACCCCAGGCAGACGTCCATCTGGCACTGGAGGAGCTGCAGGCCGTGGTCAACAAACACCAGACGTCTTACCCCGAGGCATTTACCACCATTGCTGGGGACTTCAATAAGGCGAACCTCAAGAAATCACTCCCCAACTTCCACCAACATGTCTCCTGCTGCACCAGAGGACCTAACACCCTCGACCACTGCTACACCACCATTAAGAATGCCTATCGTTCTATCCCTCGCCCTCACTTCGGTAAGTCCGACCATACCGCGGTGCTGCTTCTTCCTGCCTGCAGGCAGCAATTAAAGAGCGCACCCCCAGAAGTGAGGACAGCACAGAGCTGGTCGGGGGGGGGGGGGGGGGCAGAAGAACAACTCCAGGACTGTTTGGAGTCTGTAGACTGGGCAATGTTCAAGGACTCGGCAACGGACTTGAACGAATATGCCACAGTCGTTACAGACTTCATAAAGAAATGTGTGGAGGACTGCATCCCTACAAAAACTTTCCGAGTGTTTCCCAATCAGAAACCTTGTATGAACTTTGAGATCCGCACTCTCCTGAAGTCCAGACACAGGGCATTCACCTCCAATGATACAGTGGCCTACATGAAGACCAGATACGACCTTGGTAAGGCCATCAAAAAGGCCAAAAGGGACTTCTGCTCCAAACTGGAGGACGAGACAGATGTTCGGCAGCTGTGGCAGGGTCTGAATGCAATCACCTCCTACAAGGCAAAACCAGGAGGCAGCTCGAATGCCGGTGTAACATCACTCCCTGACGAGCTCAATGCGTTTTACGCACGCTTTGACAGGGAGAATACTGATGTGCCTTCCCGATCCCCCATTCGCTGTGATGGCATTTCAGTCTCAGTCACAGAGGCCGATGTCAGGAAATCCTTCAGAGGGGTGAACCCCTGAAAAGCACCTGGACCTGATGGTATACCCGGTCGTGTTCTAAAAACCTGTGCGGACCAACTGGCGGGAGTTTTTACGGACATTTTCAACCTCTCACTTCTGAGGTCTGAGGTCCCCACCCGCTTTAAAAGGGCATCAATTATACCGGTGCCCAAGAAGAGTAAGGTGACGTGCCTCAATGACTATTGACCAGTGGCACTTATGGGGCTTTTTCACGGGGCGAGTTGACGCAAGATGTCACCAGAGTGAAGAGGTCGTGGTCCAGCACGAGTCTCGCACGATATAACGGGGGTAGATAAAGAGTTCCCACGGTACTCGGCATTTCTGTTATTTGTGCGAGTGACTTGTCCGTTTCCCGAGCTTTCGCGTTAAATCTTGAATGAACATCGTGAACTACACGTGACACAAATGATGTAACTTTTTTTTTCACACACTATATATATCCTTCCTTGGTTGAATTGGCTCATTTGGAGACATATTTTACTGTGTATGTGGGAGACACAGATGGACTGAGCACAGTACCTCGGTCTTACTGTGTGTGGGAGAGGGGGAGAAAGAGACGTACACTCACAGAGGCAGAGTCTCTCAGCCTGTGTAAGAGGGAGGGAGAGAGAGAGAGAGGCACACACAAGGTGGATGTGAAATCTCACCTGCCTGTTTCAGTGACAGACACCCGCCGCCAGTAAATGAAGACACCCCCATCTGTCTCCCCCTCCTCTCCCTCGACTCCCCCACCTTTCCCTCCCAACTCCAGTCCCGTCCCGACCCCCTGGGAAACTGAATAGAGCAACAATATAGATATAGAAACTGAAACAATATAGAAACTGAATAGCGCAACATGGCAAAAACATCTCTGACACGCTTTACCCCCTTTCTTTGAGATTTTCTGGGAGCCATCTCTGCAAGTGTTCCTGTTAAAAAGATTATCCAACAATGACAATTAGGTGGGACGTCCTCGAAGGACACATACTCACCTTCTGTCCCCTCTGTCCAGCTTCCGGGTTTACCGTTCGCAGGAGTTCCCACGCGCTATATCTCTAAAATCTGAAGTTAGGTAATGTCTAAAGGAACTGCAGACGCTGGTTAATGCTGGTTAATACGCACAGAAGGACACAAAATGTTGGTGTAACTCAGCAGGTAAGTCAGATCTGGGAAGAAAAACATAAAAAGCTGGAGTAAGTCAGCGGGTCAGGCAGCATCTCTGGAGAAAAAGAATAGGTGACGATTCGAATCGGAGCCCTTCTTCAGACAGCCTAATCGGAATTGAGTCTGAAGATGTGTCTCGTCCCGAAACATCAGCTTTTTTTCTCCAGAGATGCTGCTTGACTCGCTGAGTTACTCCAGCTTTTTGTGTCTGTCTTCGGTTTAAACCAGCATGTGCAGTTCACTCCTTACACGGGTCTCTGTACAACATTGATTGGTAGCGTTCCGGACCCCTGGACCCGAGGACTCCGACCTGTATCTCTCAAAGAAGTACATGTGAAAAATTTCTCACAGACCATAAAAATGCGTAACCTTTCAGTAAAGTCCCTTTTAAAGTCCCTTTTAAAGATTATAGTTATTTTCTTGAATCTCATTAACATAACTCATGAATAAGTTGATGCCCATATGCGGATGCAAATCTTTATTTTTATTTATTTTTTAAATTCAATCCCACAGAAGATAATTTTTACTCACCTTCTGTCCCCTCTGTCCAGCTTCCGGGTTCACCGTTCGCAGGAGTTCCCACGGTACCCGCAAGAGTTATTACGGATATCGCACTGGCCACTACGTTCATATAATGTTGCAATACTCAACCACAAGTGTACAAGTCAATCTTGGAGAAATTCAAACTTTCTTGAATTTTCTCCCGAGTGACCAAGTTACACGATGACCTGCCGTTAGCGCTACGGTGGTCCACGGTGGTCCACGAATGCCGTGCTGTTATCGCACGAGGTTCCCACGATGTTAAACTCCGGTTAACTCTTGCGTCAAGTCGCCCCGTGAAAAGGCCGCTTAACGCCGGTGGTGATGAAGTGCTTCGAGAGGTTGATCATGGAGCAAATCAACTCCTACCTCGACAAAAACCTGGACCCACTGCAGTTCGCATACCGCCACAACAGATCAACGGTGGATGCGGTCTCGCTGGCCCTCCACTCCGCACTGGACCACTTGGACAACAAAAACTCATATGTCAGGCTGTTATTCATTGATTACAGCTCGGCATTTAACACAATCATCCCCTCCAAACTGGTTACCAAACTCGCAGAACTGGGTCTCTGCGCATCCCTCTGCAACTGGATCCTCGACTTCCTCATCCACAGAACACAGTCTGTTCGTATTGGTGGAAATGTGTCAGCCTCGATAACAATCAGCACGGGAGAACCTCAAGGCTGCGTGCTCAGCCCCCTGCTGTACTCACTCTATACCCATGACTGCGTAGCGAACCACAGTGCGAACTCCATCATCAAGTTCACTGTCGACACCACTATTGTGGGGCGTATCACTGATGGGGATGAGTCAGAGTACAGAAGAGAGATCGAGCAACTGTCCATATGGTGCCAGCGCAATAACCTGGCCCTCAACACCAGCAAAACCAAGGAACTGATTGTGGACTTTGGAAGGAGTAGGAGGGGGACCCACAGCCCCATTTATATCAACGGGTCGATGGTTGAAAGGGTCAAGAACTTCAAATTCCTGGGCGTGCACATCTCTGAAGATCTTTCCTGGTCCGAGAACACTAACGCAATTATCAAAAAGCTCATCAGCGCCTCTACTTCCTGAGAAGATTACGGAGAGTCGGATTGTCAAGGAAGACTCTCTCTAACTTCTACAGGTGCACAGTCGAGAGCATGCTGACCGGTTGCATCGTGGCTTGGTTCGGCAATTTGAGCGCCCTGGAGAGGAAAAGACTACAAAAAGTAGTAAACACTGCCCAGTCCATCATCGGCTCTGACCTTCCTTCCATCAAGGGGATTTATCGCAGTCGCTGCCTCAAAAAGGCTGACAGTATCATCAAAGACCCACACCATCCTGGCCACACACTCATCTCCCTGCTACCTTCAGGTAGAAGGTACAGGAGCCTGAAGACTGCAACAACCAGGTTCAGGAATAGCTACTTCCCCTCAGCCATCAGGCTATTAAACCTGGCTCGGACAAAACTCTGATTATTAACAACCACTTTCTGTTATTTGCACTTTACCAGTTTATTTATTCATGTGTGTATATATTTATATCATGGTATATGGACACATGTATCTGTTTTGTAGTAAATGCCTACTATTTTCTGTGTGCTTAAGCAAAGCAAGAATTTCATTGTCCTATACAGGGACACATGACAATAAACTCACTTGAACACTTGAACTTGAGACTTCATAAGGAAATGTGTGTAGGACAGTGTTCCTACAAAAACCATCCATGTGTTTCCTAACCAGAAACCTTGGATGAACCAGGAGATCCGCATTCTTCTGAAGATCAGATCCTGGGCATTCAGGTCTGGTGACACAGAAGTCTGTAAGAAGTCCAAATATGTACGACCTTGACGAGCCATCAAACGGCGAAAAGGAAATTCCGCTCAAAGCTGGAGGATGGGTCGGATGTTCGGCAACTGTGGCGGGACTTGAATGCCATCACATCCTACAAGGCGAAATCAGAAGGCAGCTCAAGTGACAGCGAAGCATCACTCCCTGACGAACTCAATGTGTTCTACACAAGCTTTGATAGGGAGAATACTGCTGTCCATTCCCAAGCCCCCATTCGCCCTGAGGGTATTACAGTCACAGTCACAGAGGCCGACATCAGAAGATCCTTCAAGGGGGTGAACCCTCAGAGAGCGCCTGGACCTGATGGCATACCCGGTTGAGTTCTTAAAACCTGTGCAGACCAACTGGCTGTAGTTTTTGCGGACATTTTCAACCTCTCAATATTGAGGTCTGAGGTTCCCACCTTCTTTCAAGAAGGCATCAATAGTACTGGTGCCCAAGAAGAGTAAGATGACGTGCCTCAACGACTATCGATAGGTGGCACTAACGTCCATAGTGATTCAATTCAATTCAATTCAATTCAATTCAACTTTAATGTCATTGCACAAATACTAAGTATGGGTACAACGAAATGCAGTTTTGCGTCAGTCCGTAGTAGTAGTGCATATAGAAATTTAAAAAAAAAGAAGATACAGAATAATCAAAAATACAGAATAATTAAACAATGGGGACGGAGGGACCGGAGAAATCTATCGGCAGGACTCCGAGTTCAGCAATGTGATGGTATAATTGTAGAAGCTGTTCCTCATCCTACTGGTATGAAGTGCTTTGAGAGGTTGGTTATGGTGCATATCAACTCCTACCTCAACAAGAACCTCGACCCACTGCAGTTTGCCTCCCATCACAACAGGTCGAGGATGCAATCTCACTGGCTCCTCACTCTGCAATGGACCACTTGAACAACAAAAACACTTCCATCAGGCTGTTGTTTATAGACTACAGCTCGGCGTTCAATACCATCATCCCTTCCAAACTGGGGGGCCCCCGGTGGGGGTCCCTCTACGCAGGGATTCTCCCCCTCTACATTGGGGACCTGGGGTGGAGGGTATTGCACCGAGGTGTTCCCTGCAACCTGTTTCTCTTGCGGTTCACAGACTCGCCAGCCGCCTGCCACTTTTGCGGGCTGGAAGAGTCTGTGTACCACGTGTACATGGAGTGCGTGAGGCTGCAGCCACTGTTTGAATATCTAAAGGGGCTGCTCCTTGCCTTCTGGCTGCATTTTTCACCCACCATCCTCATCTTTGGACACCCTGTGCGTAGGGGAGAGGGTAGGGCTGAAGATGTCCTGGTTGGGTTGCTCCTGGGCCTGGCCAAGCTGGCCATCCGCGAGTCACGGCGCCAGACGGTGGAGGGCTCTACCCGAGCCGGCTGCCTGCCCCTTTTCCGGGGTTACGTCCGTGCCCGGGTGGGATTAGAAAGGGAATACGCCCTGTCTACGGGCACCCTGAGGGAGTTCAGGGACCGCTGGGCACCGAGGGGGGTTGAATGTATCCTTGACAAGGATTGCAATATAATTGTTTAGCAGTTGCTTAGCATATTTGTTCGTCTTGTATTATGGTGGTGTTTTGTTTTATTGTATTGTCAATACTATTTTAATATTTGAATAAATATTTTTGATTAAAAAAAAAAAAAAAAAAAAAAATGGTTACCATGCCCCTGTTCCATTATCTAAAGGGGCTGTTCCTTGCCTCCTGGCTGCATTTCCACCCACCATCCTCATCTTTGGACACCCTGTGCGTAGGGGAGAGGGTAGGGCCGAGTATGTCCTGGTTGGGTTTCTCCTGGGCCTGGCCAAGATGTCCATCCACGTGTCACGGTGTCAGGCAGGAGAGGGCTCTGCCCGAGCCAGCTGCCTGCCCCTTTTCCGGAGTTACGTCCATGCCCGGGTGTTGTTAGAAAGGGACTACGTGCTGTCCACGGGCTCCCTGGGGGATTTCCGGACCTGCTGATCACCGCGGGGAGTTGAATGCATCCTCAATAAGGATTGTAACATAGTTGTATAATAGTTTATTTAGTATATTTGTTTGTGTTGTATTATGGTGGTGGGTTCTGTTTTGTTTTATTTATTTAAAAATATTATTTTTAAGCTTCCCTACCACTGAAGTCAGGCAAATGGGCCTATAATTTCCACTGCTGCTTTGCTCCCTCCTTGAACAACGGAGTAATAGTTGCCATTTTCCAATCATCTGGAACCCCTCCTAACTCTCGTAATTCTTGAAAGATCACTATGGGTGCTGTCTGTACGGAGTTTGTACGTTCTCCACATGACCGCGTGGGTTTTCTCCGAGACCTTTGGTTTCCTCCCACACTCCCAAGTCGTATAGGTATGTATGTAAATTGGCTTGGTAAATGTAAGAATTGTCCCCAGTGCATGTAGGATAGCGTTAATATGCGGGGATTGCTGGTCGGCGCGGACCCTGTCAGCCGAGGGACCTGTTTTCACACTGTATCTCTAAACTAAACTAAACTAAAACCTCCACAATCTCTGTTTTAAAAGCTGCACATTTTAGAACCCTAGGGCGCAGTCCACCTGGCCCAGGTGACCTATCCACCTTCAGACCTTTCAGTTTCCAAAGCACCTTCTCCCTAGTAATAGCTACTCCACTAACTTCCACCCCCTGACTATCTTGAATTTCAGGCACTTTGCTGGTGTGAAGACTGATGCAAACAAGTTATTCAACTCCTCTGCCATTTTTTTAAATTCCCCATTATCACTTATCCTGCATCATTTTCCAGTGGTACAATGTCTACTCTTGCCTCTTTCATACCCTTTATGCATCTGAAGAAACTTTTACATCATTGCCTAGCTTACTTTCATATTTCATCATTTCTCCCCACATTGCCTATTTGGTTACCTTCTGTTGTTTTTTAAAAGCTTCCCAATTCTCTGGCTTCCCACTAATCTTTGCAATGCTATGTGCTTTCTCTTTTAGTTTTATGCTGCCTTTGACTTCCCTTGTCAGCATTCTTCCATTAGAATCTTTCTTCCTCTTTGGAATGAAAAGATACTGCATCTTCCAAATTATTCTCAGAAATACTTGCCATTTCCGTTCCACCGTCATTCCTGCTAGGGTCCCTTTCCAGCTCCTCCCTCATGCCTCTGTGATCACCTTTGCTCAAGAGTAATACCAACATATCTGATTTTACCTTCTCCCTCACAAATTGCAGGTTGAATGTTATCATATTATGGTCACTGCCTCCAAGTGGTTCCTTTACCTTAAGCTCCCGAATATAATCTGGTACATTACACAACACTAAATCTAGAGTTGCCTTTTCACTGCTATGTTCGACTACAAGCTGCTCTAAGAAACAATCTCCTAGGCGGCACTCTACAAATTCCCTCTCATGTGGTTCAGTATCAACCTGATTTTCCAAGTCTACCTGCAAATTGAAATCCCCGATCACCACCGTAACATTGCTTTTCCTACATGACAATTGTATCTCCTGATGTAATTTGTACCCTCTATACTGGCTTCTATTTGGGGCTCTATAAATAACTCCCATCAGGGAATTCTTCCCCTTGCAGTTTCTTAGCTCTACCCACAAGCATTCGACATCTTCTCATCCTGTGTTGTCCCTTGCTGAGGACTGATTTTCACTCCTTGCAAGCAGAGCTACCCCATCTCCTCTGTCTTTTCACTTGGATGTGTGACCTTGGATATTCATCTCCCAGCTCCGATCCTCTTTCATCCACGTATCCGGAATGCCGACAACATCATACCTACCAATTTCTAACTGGGCAACAAGCTCATCCACTTTGTTCCTTATACCTCGTGCATTCAAATATAACACCTTTGAGCACAATCTCAATTGCATTGCATTGAAATAAGTTACATTTGCAATAGGAGACACACACAATTTGAAAGGGTGAACACTGATGATTAAAGAACAGGATAGTCCACGTTGCTAAGCACTTTAACAACCCCTCCCATTCTGACCTTTCTGTCCTGGGCCTCCTCCACTGTCAGAGTGAGGCCCAGTGCAAATTGGACGAACAGCATCTCATATTTTACTTGGGCAACTTACACCCCAGTGGTATGAACATTGACTTCTCTAACTTCAAATAACCCTTGTCTGCCCTCTCTCTCCATCCCTCCACATCCTAGCTCTTGGACTAGTTTGACTGTCCTCCTGATTAATTTTACTGATTGTACGCCTCGTTGTCACCTTCCCCTCAGCCAACAATGAACGATTCTACATTTTCCTTCAACTTTGTCCCCTTTGATCTCTCGTTTTACACACCTTATCCTTCCATATGTAGAGATACCTTCCTCTCCACTGACTCTCAGTCTCAAGAAGGGTCCCGACCTTGCCTGTCCCGCTGAGTTACTCCAGTATTTTGTCTCTCTCGTCAGATCAACAATTGCCAGATTTATGGGTGTCATTGTTAACAAGCTTTTTGACCTTTTGTTTGATTTCATGAATGTGCTTATCGAATTAAGGGAGATGCTGTAACCTTTGGGGAAATGTAGAAACAAGGAACTGCAGATGCTGGTTTACAACAAAAAAAGACACAAAGTGTTGGAGTAACTCAGCGGGTCAGACAGGATTTCTGAAGAACAAGGATAGGTGATGTTTCAGAACAGGAACATGTTAGAGCACTGAGATTCCAGTCCAAATGCTAAATGATTACAAGAGAAGGTGGGGAATAAAGTAGCTTGGGGAGTGAGGCCCAGAGCTTGGCATCTTGACAGCTAAAACCAGGAAGTGCCGTGATGAAGCTGACACATTGCGAGATACACAACAGGAACAGAGAGATCTTCGGGAACTCCTTATTCCGCAGATCACTCATTTCTTTTGAGCTCGCGTTTATGAATATTGGTAATCAATTACAAAAAATGATTATTATAAAAACTTGATGCAGTGCTAAACGTAGAATTACACCCAGTCTCAAAGCTCCCCCATAAGAGAGGCTGAGGCATTGTGCTATCAGGCTTCATCTCATGTACAAAGAACAAAAATAAAAATCTGGTCACATTTGTGCAAATGCAAAACAATACTTTGAGTTTCCAAGGAAACCAAGCAAATAATAAACACAGCTGACATGAGGTCTGTATTGCAGAATCCACTCACTTCTGAAGAAAATAAGATACATGTTTAAAAGAATGCAATTTAAAGAATATCCCAAAGCCACATTAAATCAATCCACTTTACCAAAAGTCTGAAGAAGGGTTTCGGCCCGAAACGTCGCCTATTTCCTTCGCTCCATAGATGCTGCTGCACCCGCTGAGTTTCCCCAGCAATTGTGTGTACCGACCAAATCTGAATTCTGATGGCTTTACAGCCTTTAAAATGTCTGTGCCATGCAGTGATTTATGCTGGCCTTCATCCACTCAGATTTCAAGCATTATCATCAATAACCAGGTAGTTGCTCTCTCTGGGAAATTCATAGGAAGCATGTTGGTTTTGATTCAATATGGAAGGCAATCTGTTCAACCCTATTTTGACTATGTTTCCATGGGGAAATGTTGCTGGATTAACCATCACCTGGTAGAACTCTCATTTCAAGCCAGAGTCTCAGAATAAACTCATGGGACGGCACAGCGTGTAGCGGTAGAGATGCTGCCTTACAGCGCCAGAAACCCAGGATCAATTCTGACTACAGGTGCTGTCTATACAGAATTTGCACATTCTCTCTGTGACCGCATGGGTTTTCTCCGGGTGCTCCGGTTTCTTCCCACACTCCAAAGACATATAAGTTTGTAGGTAAATTTGGTTAAAATGTCCCTAGTGTGTTGGATAGTGTTATGGGGCTGTCCCACTGTATGAGCTAATTCAAGAGTTCTCCCGAGTTTCCCCTGATTCGAACTCGGAGAATTACGGCAATAGCTGCTCGTAGGTACTCGGGGCTCTCGTGGACATTTTTCAACATGAAAAATCTTCACGAGCTTGCCGCGTTTCCCGAGTACCTGCCGTTAGCGTTACGAGCCGCTAAGAGACGTCCCGAGCTCCGACGTAGCCGCTACGTACATTCTACGTGCTTACCACGAGTTTGATTTTTTATTAAACTCGGGAGAGCTCTTGAATTACCTCGTACAGTGGGACAGGCCCTTTAGTGTGTGAGGGTGATCACTGGTCAGTAGGCTGAAGGGCCTGTTTCTGCACTGTATCTCCAAAGTCTAAAGATTGTCCATTTAGAACTAAGATGAAAAAAATGTCTCTACCCAGAGGATTATACATTTTAATAATTCTCTACACCAGAGGGCTTTGGATCAGTTATTATAATAAAGAATGATGACAATAGATATTTGCATGCTGTCAAGTAATATAGAGGTTGAGTGAGAGTATAGACTAGAGGGATGGCATCCAATATGATATTGAAGGGCAGGGAAGTCTTAAGGATCTGTTTGACCTACTCCTGCATTGTTCCCCTTATATTTTAAAGCTCTATTGATTTAAGATGCTTTGGTAGAACTAAGCTAAGTTAGTGGGGTCAGCATTAAATAAAGTCTGCCTTTTAATCTTCAGACAGGAGAATAAATTTTAGAACTGGAACTCTATTGTTCTGACACTGGAGAGGAAGAATAATTATTTTAGCAGTTGGAGTCTTATCTAGTTGAATGGTAGATTATTTGCCCAGTCTAAGTACGCATTATGTTTCGGTATTTATCAGCCTTTGCTGATTCTGAGCCCTTCCAGGGAGTTTTATTTTTAAATAATAGAATTGTCATTATAAAGTCTTTACTATAATTTTCTATGGCTAAAGATCAGGATTTGGGACACAAATGTATTACAATTGCAGAGTTTGGGTTATATTCAGCTCTGTGTGATTTATATTTGGTTTGTGGGAATTTCCACAGCATCAACACATTATGTTTTACCCCCAACAAATAGTTGTTGATTTGAGCTCCAATCTGTGACGTCTCACTGAAGTCAGATATGGCTGAGAAAAGAGTGGTGTGGATCGTAAAAATCTCAAAACAGGCATGGTTGCAAGACCATGGTGATGCAGCTCATGGTGATGCAGCTGTACAAGTTGTTGGTGAGACCACACTTGGAGTGTTGTGTCCACCTCTGGTCTCCCAGCTATAGGAACAATGTCAGGAAGATGGAAAAGGTGCAGGAGGGGTTTACCAGGATGTTTAGTTTGGTTCACTGATACAGCACAGAAACAGGCCCTTCGGCCCACCGAATATGTGCAAGAGGACAATAGGGACAATTTACAATTTAACCAAAGCTAGTTAGCCTACAAACCTGTACGTCTTTGGAGTGTGGGAAGAATCCGGCGATCCCGGGGAAAACAGGGAGAACGTACAAATTCCATACAGACAGCACCCATTGTCAGGATCGAACCCGGGTCTCTGGCGATGTAAGGCAGCAACTCTACCGCTGCGCCACCGTGCCGCCCTGTAACCTGACCTTGCGGGCTTGAGTTATCAGGAGAGGTTGGTTAGGCCAGCACTTTTTTCTTTGGAGCATAGGAGGCTGAGGGGTGACCTGATTGAGGTGTATATGATCATGATCTGCCTAAACCACAGAACCCTCTTCTCCACAGTGGGCAACCTCCTCAAGCCTCGAGCCAACACTCTCCCTACCTCTACTCCGGTTCTCTGCAACTCATTCCTCCACTTTTTCGCTGATAAAATCAGCACCATCTATCAATCTTTATCCCCTGTACCCGACTCCCCAGCATCTACTCCACCACCTACCAAGGCCCCTCCTTTCAACATCTCCACTGACCTCCTTACCCCTCCTCCACACTGCTTCCTCTCCCAGTTTGACCTGGTCACCCCTACTGAAATCTCCAAACTCATCAGCTCTTCCAAACCCACTACCTGCTCCCTCGATCCTCTCCCCACTCCCCTTCTGAAGTCCTGCCTCCCCGTTCTCTGCCCCTACCACTAATCTCTTCAACTCCTCATTGTCCCAAGGAATTGTCCCCTCCGCTTTCAAAACTGCTGCTGTCACACCAATCTTAAAGAAACCTGGTCTTGATCCCTCCTCTCTCATTAACTACCGCCCAATCTCAAACCACCCCTTTATTTCAAAAACCCTGGAGCGTATCGTTGCGTCGCAACTTCATTCCCACCTCCTTGCGTATAACCTACTTGAACCCCTCCAATCTGGCTTTCGCCCCCTCCATAGCACAGAAACTGCTCTCCTCAAAGTCCTCAACGACCTCCTCACCTCTGCTGACACTGGTTCCCTCAACATCCTCATCCTCCTCGACCTGAGCGCAGCCTTCGATACAGTGAACCATAACATCCTGCTCACCAGACTCAAAGACCTCGGCATTGAAGGCTCTGCACTCAGCTGGCTCCGTTCCTACCTTTCCAACAGATCCCACTTCATCTCTCTCCACAACCACACCTCTGCTACAGCCACAGTCACTCAAGGCGTTCCCCAAGGCTCCGTACTCGGCCCCCTCCTCTTCATCATCTACATCCTCCCCCTTGGTCAGATACTCCGCCACTTCAACCTGGACTTCCACTGTTACGCCGATGACACCCAGATCTACCTCGGCACCAAATCCCCCACAACCTCCCCCTCTCGCATATCAACTCCTGTTTGTCTGCTATAAAAACCTGGATGTAACATAACTTCCTCAAACTCAACAGCGATAAGACAGAATTCCTCCTCATAGGCTCCAAAGCCACACTCAGCAAAATCAATAACCCCACTCTCACCATCGACAGCACCACTGTCTCCCCATCTCCCCAGGCCCGCAACCTTGGCGTGATCTTTGATTCCACCCTCTCCCTTGAGCCTCACATCCGCCATGTAATTAAAACCTCCTTCTTTCATCTCCGCAACATCGCCAAACTCAGACCCTCTCTCACACCTCCCGCTGCTGAAAGACTCATCCATGCCTTCATCTCCTCCCGACTGGACTACTGCAACTCACTTCTCCTTGGCATCAGCTCCACCTACATCAACCGACTCCAACTGGTCCAGAACGCAGCCGCCCGACTCATCACCCACACCAAATCCTGGCATCACATCACTCCAGTCCTCAAACAACTTCATTGGCTTCCCATCTCCCACCGGATCACCTACAAAATCCTTATCCTCACCTACAAAGCCCTCCACCATCTGGCCCCCCCATATCTCACTGACCTCCTCTCCCCCTACCAACCCTCACGGTCCCTCAGATCCACATCAGCCGGTCTCCTCTCCATCCACAAGTCCAACCTCCGCAGTTTTGGGGACAGAGCCTTCTCCAGGGCAGCTCCCAGGCTCTGGAACTCCCTCCCCCAACTGATCCGCAATTCCGTGTCCCTCACCATCTTCCAGTCCCGCCTCAAGACCCATCTCTTCACCTCTGCCTATCCTTAGCCCCACGTCCCCCTCCCTTTTCATCTGTGCATTAATTGCCTCATATTGTGTTTTGAATTGAATTCTGTCTTTACTTTGTGTACTAGTCATGTCTCTACTATTTATTTCATTCCCCTTACATGATTTTCCTCCACCTGCTAAATGTTTGTAAGGTGTCCTTGAGACTCTTGAAAGGCGCCCATAAATAAAATTTATTATTATTATTATTATGGTGGATATGGACAAATTGAACATGCTTTTTCCCAGGGTAGAAGATTCTAAAACTATGGTGCACAGGCTTACAGTGAGAGAGGAGAGAATTAAGAGGTACCTCAGGGGGCAACCTTTTCACTTTGATGGTAGTCATAATCTGTATTGAGTTTCCAAAGGAAGTTATAGAATCAGATACAAGTAAACACATGTAAAATATATTTGGATGGATATGTGGATAGGAAGGGTTGAGGTCTAAATGCAGGCAAATGGGATGAGCATCTTTATTGGAATGTACAGTATAAGGTGAGCCAATGGTTCTGTTTCCATGCTGTTAATCACAATGACTATGACTCTCAGATTAGTATTTTGGCACATAGTGGACTATGTAAATATGCTTGATTCATTCCTTAAGCATATGTTTCAAACATCGTGCATCCTGTGTGCAACTCAACCTGGGTGAAACTGAGAATAGAACGTAGTGCTGTCGTGTTTTATTTATTTGTCACAGATGCAACTGCGCAGTGAAATTCTTCTTTGCATGTATCACACATGCGGGCGATGCCATTTTTGGTGCCATTATTCAAAGTCCAAAGTCCGGTCAACTCGATGTACTGGAGCAGTTCCCGTGAACCGACACCCTCTCTTGTCCCCCCCCCCCCCCCCCCCCCCCCGGCCGTCTTGGTGTCCCGGGGGCACCTTCTGCAGCCGACCAGAAGAAGCCGGAGTCATTACCCCAGCTCATCCCACTACCGGTCCCTGCTCCTCACGTCCGTCATCTCCAGCTCCCTCCCGCTTACGCCAACTGATGAGACTTTGGGCGGGTTCCCGGTTCTGCCAAACTCCGAGCCTGCTGGCACTGAGGTCTAAACAGCCTGTCTTTAAATGACTCTCACAGAGACAGTTATTCCCAATTTACTTTCCCTATCTCCTACCTAATAACATTGTAATCTGCCTTACTCCAATTTAGTACCTTCCCCCAAGACCCAGGCTTATCATTATTCATAACTATTTTAATACATGAGGAGTTGTGGTCACTGTTCCCAAAGTGATCTCCCACTGAAATGCCAGTCACCTGGCCAGGCTCGTTTCCCAATACCAGGTCTAGTGTGGCCCATCCTCTCGTTGGATTATCCACAATTATTCCTCTTGGATACACAAAAAAGTAATTCTATCCCGACTACATCTCTTGTACCACAGAAGTCCCGGTCAATATTGGAGAAATTAATGTCATCCAACCCTGTTGCTTAGCCATCTTTCTACAACCCTGTCTATCTATCCATTCTTCTATCTCCTGCCCACCATTGGGATGCCTATAGATTAATCCCACCAGAGTGATAGCAATTTTCATATTTTTGAGCTGGACCCATATTGCCTCAATGGATATGAAAGAAATGTTTAGCAGCAGATCGACTGTCGGAACCTGTAATCTGGGTTGGGTCCGAACTGCGAGGTCTGGAACCGGAGTTGAATCCCCGAGGTAGAAGATGGAGGCGCAGGCAAACACCGAGAAAACAAACGTGGTTGTGGTCGTGGGGACCTATTTTGTGACCCATTCCTTCCTTCTCTCCAGTGATGCTGCCTGTCCTGCTGAGTTAAACATTTTGTGTCTATCTTTGCCTCAATGGATGATCCCCTCAGTGCATCTTGACTGAGTGCAGTGGTGACATTTGCTCTGATCAGTAATGCAATCCTCTACCTCTTTTACCTCCCTCTCTCAAATGTCTGAAACATCAAAGTGCTGGAACATTGAGACGCCAGTCCTGTCCCTCTCACAACCATGTGATCCCTCTCGCAACCAACAAAATCATTTCCGTATAAATCGTGGATGGTCAAGAGGGCAGAATTGAAGGACCAGCGGTTCATGGGATTACAGCACGAGAGGATCGGGATAGGAAGGGACAAGCAAAGCTTCAAATATTGAAACTATGCTATTATTTAACCAAGTGACAATGCTGGTCCCAGCAGGCCCTAGAGTGATGGATGAACATGGTAATATGATTAGGACATGACAGCTGAGTTTCCATAGTACTTTATTGGCAGATGTACTGAGATGCAGTGAATTTCTTTGTTTTGCAAACAATCCAGTAAAATCTTATTATGAGGACATTAACAACTAGTTCACACTAAATTCAGCAAATCAATATCCAACCCATTTTGCCATCTTCTCATCCCCTCTGTATCCCTGGTGGCATCTCCTCAAGCCAGATATGTTACCAGCAACTTGCCACGTTTGGGTTCATATGGAGGGTGGTGAGATCTGTATTGAACCTCCCCACAGATAAAATCTCTTGGGATTTGTATTGCAGAGATCAAGACATCTTAGAACCATCCAAACCTTCATCTTTGCTGCTCCGATTTTCTCAGTTAAAATTATTCCTGAGAAGTCTTGCCCAAGAACATGAATGTACAAGTAGCCAAGAAGAGGGATAAAAGCAGTATATACCCAAACACTGCAAGACCTGTGTTGGATTATGGAGCTTATTAAGCAGCTTTCGGAGACAGCCCTGATATGAGGAAATGTGGTGATGAATTTTGACAACGTTAGCTCCCACAAACAGTATCATGGTCACGACCAGGTAATCCGTGATACTGAGGAAGGGTAGACATTGCCAGAACTCCAGGGATAACTCCCCTTCGCTTCTTTGAATGAGTGCAGAGGAACCTTTAACATTGACTTGCGAGAGTAGGTAGGACCTCCGTTAACATGATGCTCCTTCTCCAGCAGCTGGAGTGTCATTCAACTAGGATCCTTGTGCTCAACTCTCTGACGCGAGCAAACCCACAACCACTGACTCAGAGGTGAGCGTGAACCATGGTGACAGAAGCATAATTATCACCCATTAATGACATGTTATCCCCCTCATGAAAATCTAGGCCATACTTATTTTAAAATGAGTAACATGAGCTCGTTCATACATGCTAGTTTATTATTGTGCAGGAAGGAACTGCAGATGCTGGGTTAGGATAGACACAAAATGCTGGAGTAAGTCAGCGGGACAGGCAGCATCTCTGGAGAGAAGGAATGGGTGATGTTTCGGGTCGAGGCCTTTCTTCAGGATCAAAGACTACTTGAGTCTGAAGAAGCGTCTCAACCAGAAACAGTATCATGATCACCCATTCCTTCTCTCCAGAGACGCTGCCTGTCCCGCTGAGTTACTCCAGCTTTTTATGTCTATCTTCAATTAACTTACCTCGTGGTTTAACTTGGTTCCTCTCTGACCCTCTAACAAGGTACATTATCTTTGACTGTATTGGGAGATGCTCTCTCTGGATCCAATGTCAGAAACCATCACTTTGACCGCAGCCCATGCTGTCTGTAAACAACAAAAGCTTCAGACATGTCAAGTTCCTGCTCACTCTACCTCATACAAGATCCTTTTATGTGTGTTTTACATAAATCTGTGCAAACTAACTCTCAATTAACATCATGCAACTGGACATATGTGTACTGCTACATTTTTACACCACAATTCAGTTTTCACATGTGCAAGGAGCCCAGAGCACCCAAAGTCTAAAAAAATTGCTACCACAAGGTGCATACTGAGATTTGCATCAATTATTTACACCGTGATTTGTAAGCTGGCATTTTATTCATAAGTTATACCTTGCAGGACTTGAGAAAGGGCTCTGACTCTTTTGTAAGGGGTTGATGAATTGATTTCAATTGAAATGAATCATAGAGAGTGATACAGTGTGGAAACAGGCCCTTCGGCCCAACACGCCCACACCGGCCAAAATTGTCCCAGCTACACTAGTCCCACTTGCCTGCGCTTGGTCCATATCCCTCCAAACTTGTCCTATCCATGTACCTGGCCAACTGTTTCTTAAACGATGGGATAGTCCCAGCCTCAACTACCTCCTCTGGCAGCTTGTTCCATACACCCACCTGTGTGAAAATGTTACCCCTCGGATTCATATTAAATCTTTTCCCCTTCACCTTGAACCTATGTCCTCTGGTCTTCAATTCCCCTACTCTGGGTAAAAGACTCTGTGCATCTACCCGATCTATTCCTCTCATGATTTTGTACACCTCTATAAGATCTCCCCTCATCCTCCTAAGCTCCATGGAATAGAGACCCAGCTACTCAACCTCTTCCTATAGCTCACACCCTCTAGTCCTGGCAACATCCTCGTAAATCTTTTCTGAACAACCGTGACAATATATTTCCTATAACATGGTGCCTAGAACTGAACACAATATTCTAAATGCGGTCTCACCAATGTCTTATACAACTGCAACATGACCTCCCAACCTCTATACTCAATACCCAATACATTTTGACAAACTTATCTACCTGCAACTCGACCTTCAAGGAACATGCACCTGTACTCCTAGATCCCTCTGCTCTACAACACTACCCAGAGGCCTACCATTTACTGTGCAGGTTCTGCCCTTGTTCAACATACCAAAATGCAACACCTCACACTTCTCTGTATTAAATTCCATCAACCATTCCTCCGCCCACCTGACCAATCGATCCAGATCCTGCTGCAATCTTTCACAACCTTCTTCACTATCTGCAAAATAGCGACTCACCCGTTGCAGCGGCCCCTACAGCCTGTCTGTCTTTTTTTTATTTTTTGTCTAGTTAAATGTAGTGTTGGTGTCTTTTTTAAATACGGGTTTTAAATGTGTATATGTGGGGGGCGGGGGGGGCAGGGGGAAACTGTTTGAAATCTCTTCCCTGTCTGGGAGACCCGACCTTTTCCCTGTCGGGTCTCCGTTGTCGTTGGGGCCTAGCACCGTGGAGCGGCCTCCAACCTGAACGACCCGGGGGCTCTGGAGACTGCGGAGCTGCGAGCTGCGGACTACTCACCATCGTGGGGCTGGCCTGCCTCAGAGCGTGGGGAGCGGTGGTGACTCGCTGCTGCGACTCGACTCTTGGGGCTCGGAGGCTCCAGCACCGCAGCCGCAGGTCCGGTGGACTGGGACATCGGGAGCTCACGGGTCCGGGGGGAGAGAGAGACCGCTTCCCGGAGCTCCCGCAACACGACTTCTCCAGCCCGTGTCGCGAGGTTGGAACGAACTGGAGCGGGGTCATACATCGCCCAGCACGGCTTCATGGCCGTGGGATATTCCAGCGCCCGCCGGGGGCTCCAGCTTCGAGACTTCTAGACCGGCAGCGGTGCCGTAAATCGCCCGGCACGGCCTAAAATGGCCATGGGACTTGTCATCGCCCGCCTGGGGCTTGGATATCGGGAGAGACATGGAGAACAGGGGAGAGAAAAGACTTTGCCTTCCATCACAGTGGGTTCACTGTGATGGATGTTTGTGTGAATTATATTGTGTGTATGTCTAGGAAATTGTCTTTGTTTGTATGGCTGTGGAAACAGAATTTCGTTTGAGCCTCACTGAGGCTCAAATGACAATAAATTGTATTGTATTGTATTGTATTGTAAATAGTGCACTAACTTTTGTATCATCAGCAAATTTGCTAATCTTGCCCCGTATATTCTCAACCAGATCATTGATGTAGATGACAAACAGTAATGGGCCCAGCACCGTTACTGTTTGTATCTTATCATCTAAGAGAGATGATGAGATTTAGTCCACTGTACACTGCCGCCCAAGTTAATATGCCTCCATGATAGATCCAGTTTCCCCACAGGAATCTCACACTCACACCTTGATGATTTGAATAACTTGAAGTGCAAACAAAGCACCTCCTGGCTCAGTCAGGGAAAGATTTAGGTTTATATATGCAGAATAAAATTAAACTAGAAGAGAAAAATAGGGAAAACTACAGACATGGTGTGCATGATGATGAGTTGAGTAGGAAGGAACCGCAGATGCGGGGTTAAACCGAAGATAGGCACAAAATGCTGGGGTAACTCAGGCAGCATCTCTGGTCAAAAGGAATGGGTGACGTTTCAAGTCGAGACCCTTCTTCAGACTCATGGGTGACGTTTTGGGTCAAGAGGAAAGATCTCGACCCGAAACGTCACCCAGTCCTTCTCTCCAGAGATGCTGCCTGTCTCGCTGAGTTACTCCAGCATTCTGTGTCTATGTGAAGATGATGAGCTCATTTTGAGCCCAACCTCATGTACAGCATATGATGAAGATAGACACAAAATGCTGGAGTAACTCAGCGGGTCAGGCAGCATCTCTTGAGAAAAGGAATAGATGACATTTTGGGTCGTAACACTTCTTCTGAACTGGAAAGATATGGGCCTGTCCCTTATACGTGACTTTTATGGCGACTGCCGGCACCAGTCATAGGACGAATCGTACAAAATGGCGCTGGAAAAGTGGTGCTCCCTGTGTACTGTCTCCATGTAATATACGATACCTACACTCTTGTACTTAAATATTGTGCCTAACCCATGGTATAGTAACATTTCCACAGAGCTATATGTAAAAAAGGAATGTCAGTGTACCTATGTACATGTGACAATAAAGCAGTATTGAACCATTTAACCTAGTCTCTCAAGTCTCTCCTCATAATTTAAACACTCCATTCCAGACGATATTCTGGTGATCCCCTGGCACTCTCACCAGTGCTATCTAATCCTTTGTAAAGTGGGGGACGTAGAACTGCACAGAGTACTCCAAAGTTGGACAAAGTTGGAGCATAGCCTCTCTGCTTTAGTATACAATGACCTGGTTAATGAAGCCGAGTATCCAACCACGTCATCTACTTGTTCTGCCACCTTCAATCATCTCTGGACTCGTACTCCAAGATTGCTCTGATCAGCAACACTCCCTAAAACCCTGATCGAAACAACAACTACTGGAATAACTCAGCAGACGAGTCGGCATGTGGACGGAAATAGACAGACGATATTTCTGCCTGTGTTCCTCCAGCAGTCTGTTTTTGCTCAAGATTCCAGCATCTGCAATTTCTCAGTCACCCTACCATTCAGGTTATGTGTCCCAGCCTCACGTTTGCTCCCAAAATGCATCCCCTCATATTTATCTGGATCAAACTCCATCTACCATTTTTCAGCTCATTTCACCAACAAATCGATATCACTCTAACGTGTGCAATTCAATTTTTAGGCACGAGCGTCTTGTTTATGATTTTATGATCTTCTGAATTGGCTTTGCTTGTTATTGCTCATAATCGTAACCATAAATCAGGCACTGGACTGATAACCTGGTGCACCGCCTTAATGCCATGAGTTGGATACTTCCGAGAGACATTGGTCATAAGCATATCGTAGGTTTAGTTTAGTTTAGAGATACAGCGGGCGAACAGGCCCATCGGCCCACCGAGTCCGCACCGACCAGCGATCCTGCACACTAACACTATCTCACGCACACTAGGGACAATTTACATTTAATACCAAGTCAATTAAACTACATACCTCTAGGGAGGAAACCGAAGATCTCAGAGAAAACCCACGTGGGTCACGGGGAGAACATACAAACTCCGTACAGAAAAGCACTCATTGTCAGGATGGAACCCGGGTCTCACGCCCTGTAAGGCAGTAGCTCTACCACTATGCCACTGTGCCGGCCTGGTTTGATTGCAGATTAATTACCCTTGCTGTTGGAGTTTTTTGTGATGTGTTATTTTCGGTAGTTGGTGCACCAGGGATGGAAAGAGCGAATGGTTAGGATTTTGGGTGAGGTGTGATTTAAAAGACCAGTTTAGTCCTACGTGTTGCTGAGCTTTTTGTTGTTATTGCAACTGCACGTATACAGAAATGTGGAGTGGATTCCACTGGAGTGAGTTTGGTAGTCGGGCGCTCTGATGGCCAGAAAATCCTGCCTAACTTACATAGAGCACCTCCTTTTTACACAATTAATTTTGTTATAATGTGTCTAACCTCCCAACCAGCAACGCACAGAAATGCCACTCCAAAGCTAGGACTATATTCTGATTACCTCTCCAGTATTAAATCCTCACTTGAAGGTAGATAAAAATGCTGGAGAAACTCAGCGGGTGAGGCAGCATCTATGGAGTGAAGGAAAAGGAAAAACTCCTTCGCTCCATTGATGCTGCCCTACCCGCTGAGTTTCTCCAGCATTTTTATCTACCTTCGATTTTTCTAGCATCTGCAGTTCCTTCTTAAACATAACCTCACTTGAAGTGATCTAGATTAAGTGGGGTATGTGGTCAGGTCAGGGGGAGTTCCCCCCGCCATAGGTACCATGTAATCCCGTGCTACCTGCTTCATGGTCGGATGGCCGGCGACTATCCAACCATTTGCCAGGTGGGGAGGGGGCCGTGGACCCCCAGCAGGACCAAAAACAAGACCTGTCAAAGGGCGGATGAGCTTCTAGAGAGCCAATGGCCATCCACACTTGAGTAGAAGTTGTGATCACTGTCGTACACAGCATTGTAAGGAATAATGTTAAAGCACACACACACCAAAATCCTATACTTCCAGCGGTGGAAGTGCGCAGGAACTGGAGGACGGAGATGTGTGGTGCGTCCGTCACCGTTCCCGTCGGAAACCAGCACCACTGCGTCGATTTTCAACGATGATGAATGAATGATGAATCAATCCCTGCCTTTCAACGTCACTATTTGTGCCCTTTTGCTTTTTTCATCTGGACCAAGTGTAGAGCAAGGTTGCCCAGTTTCTTTTATTAATGCGGACACAACAATAGAAGGAAGTTGACAGCAAAGATCCCTTTGTAACATATAATCATTCTATCTGCAATGATAGGGTCCACTGATGTGAACAGTGAAGGTGAGTAAGATGGGAAAAGGGAATAACAAATGTTTTTTTCATGAAATATTAACACTATACCATTGTTATTTCATCATGCCTGTTTATCGTTTTCTCTATGAAGAAAGAATAGGCAGAACGTGATATCTCACCCAGTGAAGGAGCAGTCTTTCAGTTGGATTCGTTAAAGTTACCACAGATGTTCTATGTGTAGGCAGAAACAGCAGATGTTGGTTTCAACCAAAGGTGGACACAAAAAACTGGAGTGACTCACCATATGGTGCCAGCGCAATAACCTGGCCCTCAACACCAGCAAAACCAAGGAACTGATTGTGGACTTTGGAAGGAGTAGGAGGGGGACCCACAGCCCCATTTATATCAACGGGTCGATGGTTGAAAGGGTCAAGAGCTTCAAATTCCTGGGCGTGCACATCTCTGAAGATCTTTCCTGGTCCGAGAACACTAACGCAATTATCAAAAAAGCTCATCAGCGCCTCTACTTCCTGAGAAGATTACGGAGAGTCGGTTTGTCAAGGAAGACTCTCTCTAACTTCTACAGGTGCACAGTAGAGAGCATGCTGACCGGTTGCATCGTGGCTTGGTTCGGCAATTTGAGCGCCCTCGAGAGGAAAAGACTACAAAAAGTAGTAAACACTGCCCAGTCCATCATCGGCTCTGACCTTCCTTCCATCGAGGGGAGTTTACGCAGTTGCTGCCTCAAAAAGGCTGGCAGTATCATCAAAGACCCACACCATCCTGGCCACACACTCATCTCCCTGCTACCTTCAGGTAGAAGTTACAGGAGCCTGAAGACTGCAACAACCAGGTTCAGGAATAGCTACTTCCCCACAGCCATCAGGCTATTAAACCTGGCTCGGACAAAACTCTGATTATTAATAACCACTTTCTGCTCTTTGCACTTTATCAGTTTATTTATTCATGTGTGTATATATTTATATCATGGTATATGGACACATTTATCTGTTTTGTAGTAAATGCCTACTATTTTCTGTGTGCTTAAGCAAAGCAAGAATTTCATTGTCCTATACAGGGACACATGACAATAAACTCACTTGAACTTGAACTTGAACTTGGGTCAGACAGCATTTCTGGCGAAAATGAACAGGTGATGTTTTGGGTCGAGACCTGAATAAGGGTCTGGTCCCAAAATGTCACCTATTCCTTTACTCCAGAGATGCTGTCTGACCCGCTGAGTTACTCCAGCTTTTTGTGTCTAACTCTAACCATAGATAGGCTTAAACTGCAGCCATGGTGTACCAGCAGTAGAGAGTGTGAATGTTTAGGATGTTGGATGGGGTGTGATTTAAAAGGACTGTAAGTGTCATTGAGCTGCTTGTGGTTACTGCAGCTACATATTCCACAAAGGTGGAGTGAATTCCATCATTTCCCAATTTACTTCTTGCGAATGGTTAAAAAAATCTGGGTGAGAGTTATTCACTGCGAATACAGCTCCAACCTGCTCTTGTATTTATGTGGTGGTCCGGTTAAGAACATTGGTGACAGCCATGTTGATGTTAGAGGAGACGGGAGAGGAAATTAATCAACAGCAGTGTTGCTTGATTTCTGGATATGCCTTGTAATTGTATCTTTTGACTGCTGGCAGACCTATTTCCCTCTGGGATAAATAAAGTGGTATTGTATCATAATGTTGGATTCAATCACTGCCTGGCATTGTGTACCACTAATGTTATTTATCATTTATCAATGCAAGCCAGACCGTTGTCCAAATCTTTTATGTTCACCACCTGCGGCGGTATGAGTGGAGCTAAACGCTGCACAGTTAGCCCTGTTTCTGACCTTGTGACAATTATCACATTCATCCAGCACACCTTTCTCAGCCAGGTATGTTAGGATTAACACAAGGATTTTGATCAATTAATTTCTTTCTCACGTTGCATGGATTGGACAGGTTTGAAACAGAAACATAGAAACATAGAGAATAGGTGCAGGAGGCGGCCATTTGGCCCTTCGAGCCTGCACTGCCATTCATTGTGATCATGGCTGATCACTCACAATCAGTAAACCGTGCCTGCCTTCTCCCCATATCCCATGATTCCGCTAGCCCCTATCTAACACTCTTTTAAATTCATCCAGTGAATTGGCCTCCACCGCGTTCTGTGGCAGAGAATTCCACAAATTCACAACTCTCTGAGTGAAAAGGTTGTTTCTCATCTCAGTTTTAAATGGCCTCCCCTTTATTCTAATACTGTGGCCCCTGGTTCTGGACTCCCCCAACATTGGGAACATTTTTCCCTGCATCTAGCTTGTCCAGTCCCTTTATAATTTTATATGTTTCTATAAGATACCCTCTCATCCTTCTAAATTCCAGTGAATACAAGCCCAGTCTTTCCAATCTTTCCTCATATGACAGTCCCGCCATCTCGGGGATTAACGTCGTGAACCTACGCTGCACTGCCTCAATAGCAGGGATGTCCTTCCTCAAATTCAGAGACCAAAACTGTACACAATACTCCTGATGTGGGCTCACCAGGGCCCTGTACAACTGCAGAAGGAACTCTTCACTCCTATACATAAATCCTCTCGTTATGAAGCCCAACATGCCATTAGCTTTGGAGGGATATGGACCAAGCGCAGGAAAGTGGGACCAGCCATTTTCTTGCGTATGGTGTGCACAGCCTAAAGTTGTAGGTCAACTTGTTCAATTTGATCTATTTTTTTCTGCACGTCGGGTTGATTGCATTAGTCAAAACAGGGTGGACCACGTGAAGGTTGCAATCTCCCACCACAGTAGGACTAGTGTAGCTGGGACATTGTTGGCCGGTGTGGGCAAGTTGGGCCAAAGGGCCTGTTTCCACACTGTATCACTCTATGACTCTAGGGTCTCGACCCAAAACGTCACCCATTCCTTCTCTCCAGAGATGCTGCCTGTCCCACTGAGTTACTCCAACATTTTGTGTCTATCTTCGATTTAAACCAGCATCTGCTGTTCTTTCCGACTCAACTCCTTTCCTCTGTTCATTTCCACATCAGGTTCAACTATCAATTGTTTGACATTGCCATTGCAGCATTTTGATGAACTCTGTAAATTTAGTTATCCACAGTAAGGCAGCTCTAGGTACATTGTTCTTTCCCTAGGTTTCCGTGAGCTGTGTTTTACGACAATACAACACAGGAACAGGCCCTTCGGCCCACGTTGTTTGTGCCGAATATGATGTCAGGTTAAACTAATCTCTACCTGGTGATGATCCATATCCCTCCATTCCTTGTGATCCCTGTACTTATCTACAAGCCTCTTAAATGCCACTATTGTATCTGCCACCACCACCACCCCTGGTAGCACATCCCAGGCATCCACCATGCTGGATGAAGATAAACTTGACCCACAACACATCGTCTTCAAGGGTTGCCCCTCTCACCTTAAAGCTATGCCCTCTAGTCTTTAACATTTCCACCCTGAGAAAAGGTTCTGACTGTCAACACTCTCTATCCATCTCATAATTTTATGTCCTTCTCTCAGCTTTCCCCTCAACCTCCAATGCTCCAGAGAAAACAATCTAAGTTAGTCCAACCTCTCATTACAGCTAATACACTGTAATCCAAGCAGCATTCTGGTAAACCTCTTCTGCGCTGTCTGCAAAGCCTCCACAACCTTCCTGTAATGGGGCAAACTAGAGATGTACACAATGCTCCAAATGCAGTCTAATCAGGAATATTGTTGCACTTATAGGCCTGTCCCACTTAAGCGATTTTTTTCAGCGACTACCGGTGATTGTCATAGTGGTAGCAGGTCACCCCGAAAAACCGGTGACTGGACCCCCCAACGACAATGTCTATGACAATGTCTATAACAACCTACCACCTAGTCGATGTCAAGCTATGGCAAGCTACCGACAACTGGCGACCCATTAGGACGTCCACCTACGACAACCGACGTCCACCCATGACAAGCTATGACAAGCTACGACCCTGTCGGCAACAACTGAAGACAACTAAAGACAATTCAGTCGCCGATACCTGTCGCCGGTTGACGTAGGTTGACGTAGGTAGTCGCCAATGGAAATCACCGAAGTCAGCACCGGTGACAACCAACGTCACCTGGCGACAACCTACAACATCCTGGTGACAACCTACGACGCACCTACGTCAGGAGAAGTCAAGCTACGCTCATTGGCGTCAAGCCAACTGTCGCCGACTGTCGCCGAAAAGTTTTGAATATTTCAAAATCCAGCGGCGACCAGAAAAACACTATTATTCTTTGGGCGACTGAGGAAACTACTCACGACCATAGCAACACCCCGGCGACCATGTGGCGACAGCTTAGTCGCCTGTAGTAGCCTAAAAAAATGCCTAAGTGGGACAGGCCCTTTACATTGCTAACTATTTGAGGATCAAAATGATCTATTCATGTGGGGGATTTTTGGGGGCAGTATTTTAACTACAAGGGTTTAATTTCTTCTCTAAATCTGAATGGGATTTTCTAAAATAGAAGAGAGACACAAAAAGCTGGAGTAGTTCATCGGGTCAGACAGCATCTCTGGAGAAAGGGTATAGGTGACGTTTTGGGTCGAGACCCTCCTTCATGCTGAGAGTCAGGGGAATGGGAAAGGAGAGATACAGGCAGTGACACTGGTCTGTCTAGCTGTGACTTGGAGAGTCTTATAATGTTATAGCCATTTACTGTGCTGATTATCCCAGTTCCTTGTTCTTAATTTCTATTGATTTATCGTGATTTGTACCATTCAGCTTTCCTAATAATTTCCAATATTTTGTTTGCTGAATCTCTAACTGGTACTTGACTACAAACAGTCATCGTTTTATATACTGAGCAAGGCACTGTGTTTCTGATGACTATCACAGTTTATTTAAAGTTCAGTCCCAAAAGATAAAATGTAGATCAGTCTCAATTGTTATATATAATCTAATATAATCTAAGAGCAGCATACTCTTACACAATTAAAATAAATTGGTAATTGAGGCATTAAAAGTACTTCCTGATCTTGTATGATTTAATGTTGATCTATTGAATGTATTTGTAAGAATCATAATACAAGATGTCACCTCATTAGAGGTCTATTAAAATGGGTAGCTAATTAGCAATAATAATTGCCATTGATTTAAAAAAGATAATTAAAATATCTCTAACTAAAAAATCATTAATTCATGTTTCATCTTATTTTCTTTCTCAAGTTGTATTATTCTTAACTATTAAATTGTGCGATTGTGATGAAGACAAAATCAGAAATAGAATAATAAGATCATAGAGGTATACAGCACAGAAACAGGACCTTCAGCCCAACCTGTCCATGCCGACCAAAGCACCCCATCTAGACTAGTCTCACCTGCCTGCATTTGCCCCATACCCATCCCTACATTTCCTATCCATGTACCTTTCCAAATGTATTTTAAATGTTGGTTAACTAATAAATTCAGTCTTTTTATGATTGATGATCTATTCGTGAAAATGTTCTGGAGTTATTTCATCTCATATCTTGTATCCTTTTTACTGATGTTCATAGAGTGATACCATTTGGAAACAGGCCCTTCAGCCCAACTTGCCCACACCGGCAAAATGTCCCAGCTACACTAGTCCCACCTGCCCGCGTTTGGTCCATATCCCTCCAAACCTGTTTGTACCTGTCTAACGGTTTCTTAAATGGTCAGATAGTCACTACCTCAACTACCTTCTCTGGCAGCTTGTTCCATGCACCCACCACCCTTTGTGTGAAAAAGTTACCCCTATTAAATATTTTCCCCTTCACCCTAAACCTATGTCCTCTGGTTCTCGATTCACCTACTCTGAGCAAGAGACTCTGTGCATCCACCAGATTTATTCCTCCATTGATTTCATTAAGATCACCCCTCATCCTCCTGCGCTCCAATGAATAGAGTCCCGGCCTACTCAACCTCTCCCTGTAGCTCAGACCCTCAAGTCCTGGCAACATCCTGGTAAATTTTCTTTGTACCCTTTCCAGCTTTCCATCTTTCCCATAACATGGTGCCCAGAAATGAACAAAATGCTCTATATGCGGCCTCACCAACGTCTTATATATCTGCAACATGACCTCCCAACTTCTCTACTTAATACTCTGACTGATGGCAATACTCTGACTGATGGCAATACTCTGACTGTGTGCTACAAAGATTAGATCAGGGTAAATTGCTCATTAAGAATTAGAAAGCATAAACAACAGCCCTTGATCTCCTGTTGTGCTGCCTAGTAATTAATTGACACTTGAACTGGCACTCCCAGAATAAATTTCATTCAAGGCACTCAGAATGTGAATAAAGACTTTTGGTTCAATACTTGTTCATATTTATTTCCAAACTTCTGATAAATAATTATTCATTTCATTTTTGATCCAAAATGCAGCAATTTCTGCTTTTCAAACATCACTTAAATGCTGGTATATTTAAAAAAAGCAATGCATTCCCATATTATTTTATGAAATTATGAAAATCGAGAGCATGTTTTTCCTGCCCTGTTCAAAGATGAATTGTTCATCTTTATAATGTAACTGTGCCCTTCACTTCCAATAGAGTAATTTCCCACAACCACAGGCCTGTGCAAGGGTGAGCCAGCGGGCTACAACCCTTCCTCCTGCACCCTTTCCACAGTAATCCTCACCACATTAAGGGTGCACAAATGTATGGTGATTCTATTAAAAGCACTCCTCCGAAAGCAGTCAAATTTAAATTCCTGCACATGTGCCTGCCTAAAATAATTCTCTTCCGATTCAGTATTTGCCTGCAATTAATTGGGAGTCAGCAATTAGTGTTATTCAGAATAATTGCCTGCTGCTGTAGTATGGCAAACTGAAGCCTAATGTTATTCCCAATGGATGGTACAAACCCTCTGAAATTCTAAATAACATGGGCTTTCCAAATACCCTATCACCCATGAAAGGATTAGGATGTACTCATGGTGCACTGTGGCATAGCGGTAGGGCTATTGCCTTACCGCCCAGGTTCGATCCTGACTCCGGGTGCTTGTCTGTACTGAGTTTGTACGTTCTCCCAGTGACCTGCGTGGGTTTTCTCTGGGATCTTCGGTTTCCTTCCACACTCTGAAAACGTACAGGTTTGTAGGTTAATTGGCTTGGTATAAATGTAAAATTGTCCCTAAAAGTGTCTGTATGGGTAGTGTTAGTGTGCGGGGATCGCTGGTCGGCGTGGACTCGATGGGCCGAAGGGCCTGTTTCCGCACTGTATCTCTAAACTAAACTAAGCTAAAAACATGCTCCATAATTCCAGTGAAGACTCAAGATAGAAGCTGTTAATGATCAACCAAAGATCTGATCTTAATCCTGTATCTTTACATCAGCAGAATAACAGGCACCTTAGTGCCCATTGACCAGCTGAT
Source organism: Amblyraja radiata (assembly GCF_010909765.2). Lineage (NCBI taxonomy): Eukaryota > Metazoa > Chordata > Chondrichthyes > Rajiformes > Rajidae > Amblyraja > Amblyraja radiata. The sequence continues at coordinate 8,279,786 of NC_045977.1, forward strand.
GGGGATGCCACCCACACCCCATTTTGACACCCAGCTAACGAAGAACACAGCTTTCCCCCCTCAGATTGGCAGTAAGTATTTCATAGCACATCTTGTGAACCCAGCTTCAGCTAACAGTGGCTGGATGAGACTGGAGAGAAGACACAACGTTTGGTACTATGGTGCCACCTTCAGACCACACACAATTTTACACAATCTGCCAGAACAATGGAGGAGCCTTGAACTGAAATAACCCCCCATCATAAATCATAACCTCATCATGCCCCTAGATGAACATCCTTACAAAAGTCTACTCTCCACAGCGTGACCATTCAGGGATGACTAAACGGACTGGGGCTATCTTCAGTGGGAGAAAGATAAGGAGCACATACCAGAGGTAGAGTTTGAGAGGGCAGACATACAGTTAGGTATTGACACTTGTGGAGACCACAAAAACCGCGGACATAAATACAAGAATCCATAAAAATGCTGTCAGGAGTTTGGATGGAAAATCAGACCTTCACATGAAGAAATGGTTTGAATGTTGAACTGACTACCACACGGAACAGTTGAGGCCAATGGCATTCATGTTTTTAAGGAGAAGTCCCATTAAATACACCAGAGTAAAAGATCAAAAAGAAAAGCTGAGGCAGGTTGAGAAGAGGTACACATCTTTTTGGGAACTTTGTAAAATAAACAAAACGTCTGCCTTTGGAAAATATTTAACCTGGCTCTTACTCCGAACAATGAGCCCTCGCAAGCATGAAGCTTCAGTTAGTGGTCGTTTTATAGATGGGGAATAAGCTGAAAAATACAAATACTCTACAGAAAGTGAAGCAAAATATCTGGGGAATGTGCGGCTCTGACTTTAGGGAATAGAAGAAAGGAAACTGCAGGTGTGGAACTCTCTGAAGACAGAGGCATTATGGTTGTCAAGCACCCTACATTGCAATGTTTAAGAAGGAACTGCAGATACTGGAAAATCGAAGGTAGACAAAAATGCTGGAGAAACTCAGCGGGTGAGGCAGCATCTATGGAGCGAAGGAAATAGGCAACGTTTCGGGTCGAGACCCTGCTTCAGACTGGAAGAAGTCTGAAGAAAGGTTTCGGCCCGAAACGTTGTCTATTTCCTTCGCTCCATAGATGCCGCCTCACCCGCTGAGTTTCTCCAGCATTTTTGTCTACCTACATTGCAATGCCTGGATTGGTAAAATAACATTGTTCATTCTGCTTGTACAATAATATGTGAACAAGATTTTTATAGAAGTGTTGGAATGCACTTATTTTGTACTTACTCCACTTCAATGAGAACCATTACAAGTATGGAGCGGCTTTCATGCTACCAACATTGGATACTTATTACTCCCAGCTGGAACTGGCTGGCATTTTGATGGTCCATTAGTAACGGTTGATACTTTTGTATTCACTGTGCTGCCTTGGCCTGAAAATAGGTCAGCATCTTTATTCCAGAACAAGTCACGGGAGAGATGCTGAATAAAGGAAAATTGGTCCGGTTATTGAACTCTGAAATAAAAACTGATAATGTTGGAAGCACCCAGCATGTCAAGCGGTATCTGTGGAGAAAGAAAGAGAATGAATGTTTCATGCTGACAACTGGAATAGTTAGAGACATAATACGGAGCAAGTGAATAAAGGAGTGATAGAAGGAAGACAAGTTATCGAATGACAGAGAGGGTCAAGGTGCGGGGCGAAAGAGCACCGTGAGAAAGAAAGAGATCCTTGCATTTGTATCAAACCGTTAAAGACACAGGACATCCAAAAATGCTTTACATCCAATTAATTACTTCTGATATGTGGCATAATAATGTAATGCAGGATTTTACACAGAATGTTCCCATGGCGTAATAACCAAATGATCTAGTTTGCTGTTAATTAAATAATAAATATTGCCAGGGCATGAATGGGAAAAGTTCCTTCTCGTGATCTTCAAAATAGTGCTATGGAATGGTTGATAAGATCATAAGACATAGAAAACATAGAAGAAAAATAGGAGCAAAATTAGGCCATTCGGCCCATGCATACTGTTCTGCCATCCGATCATGGCTGATCTATTTTTCCCTTCTAACCCCACTCTCCGGCCTTCTCCCTGTAAATTCTGACACCCTTACTTCTGACACATTTATAGGTTAAATTATTGTTAAATATTTTAACAAAGATTGTAATCAAAATTTTTTTTTTTTAAATTAAGGCCTTCATTAAGACAATGAGCAAAGCAATTTCACTCCAATTAATTAATCCACTGATTAAATATATTACACTGAAATATTGTTCCTGTACTGCCTGGGAAAATGCCTTTATCCTTAGGTTCACAATCTTCATCTCTCTTGTCCTGCACACTTCCTTCCCTATCCTCAACCCATACACTCCCAATGTTTAAGGGCCGTCCCACTTTCACAACCTAATTCACAACCATTTTTACTCGTGGACATTTTTCATGTTGAAAAAACGCCCCGACCTACTTAATGCCACAACCTACCTACGGCCTACCTACGACCTACCTACGACCTCCCACGACCTCGTGACGACTATGCTGCGAGTATGAGTCAAGGGCAAACTCGGCAGAGGTCGTGAATTAGGTCTTGAAAGTGGGACAGGCCCTTAATCCTTCACACAGAATACTCAAACATTGACTATTGTTTTACAATTGAGAGCAGTCAGTGTTACCGTCGAAGAAGTACTGAAGTCACTATCGTGTGTGAAGGTGGACAAATCCCCAGGGCCTGATCAGATATATCTGACGACATTGTGGGAAACCAGAGAGGAAATTTGCGGGGGCCCTGGTTGAAATTTACGAGTTGTCCTTAAATACAGGAGAGGTGCCAGAAGACTGGAGGGTGGCAAATGTCGTGCCTCTTTTCGAGAAGACTGCAGGGAAAATGCTGGGAACTATAGGCCGGTGAGCTTAACATCTGTAGTTACTAGCGAGTATTCTGAGGGACAGGTTATACAGGCATTTGGATGGGTAAGGGCTGATTGGGGATAGTCAGCATGGTTTTGTACGTGGGAGGTCGTGTCTCACAAATCTGGTTGATTTTTCTTTAAGACGTGACCAAACATTGATAAGGGCAGAGCTGTAGATGCTGTGTACATGGATTTCGATAAGGCATTTGACAAGGTTCCGCATGGTAGGCTACTCTGGAAGATTAGATCACTTTGGATCCAAGGAGAGAGAGCTGAATGGATAGCAAATTGGCTCCATGGAAGGAAACAGAGGGTAATGGTGGAAGGTTGCTTCTCGGACTTGATGCCTGTGACTAGTGGTGTGCCTCAAGGTTCGGTGGTGGGCCGTTATTGTTTATCATCTGCATCAATGACTTGGATGAGAACATACAGGGCAAGATTAGCAAGTTTGCTGATGATACTAAAGTGAGTGGTTTTGCAGATAGTGAAGATGGTTGTGAAAGATTGCAGCAAGATCTAGATCAATTAGCCAGGTGGGTTAATGAATAGTTGATGGAATTTAATACAGCGAAGTGTGAGGTGTTGCATTTTGGGATGTCTAACAAGGGCAGGACCTACACAGTGAATGGTAGGCCTCTGGAGAGTGTTGTAGAGCAGAGGGATCTAGGAGTGCAGGTGCAGGTGCATGGCATATTGGCCTTCATCAGTCAGAGTATTGAGTATAGAAGTTGGGAGGTCATGTTGCAGTTGTATATGATGTTGGTGAACCTCATTTAGAATATTGTGTTCAGTTCTGGGCACCATGTTATAGGAAAGATATTATCAAGCTTGAAAGGGTTCAGAGAAGATTTACAAGGATGTTGACATGACTAGAGGATCTGAGCTATAGGGAGAGGTTGAGTAGGCTGGGTCTCTATTCCTTGGAGCACAGAGGATGAGAGGTGATCTTACAGATGTGTATAAAATCATGAGAGGAATAGATCGGGTAGATGCACAGAGTCTCTTGCACAGAGTTGGGGAATCGAGGACCAAAGGACATAGGTACAAGGTGAAGGGGAAAAGATTTAATAGGAATCCGAGGGGTAACATTTTCACACAAAGGGTGATGGGTGTATGGAACAAGCTGCCAGATGAGGTAGTTGAGGCTGGGACTATCCCAACGTTTAAGAAACAGTTAGGCAGGTACATGGATAGGACAGGTTTGTAGGGATATGGACCAAGTGCAGGCAGGTGGTACTAGTGTAGCTGGGACATGTTAGCCGGTGTGGACAAGTTGGGTCAAAGGACCTGTTTCCACACTGTAATTGAAATAATGAGCCACGTGGAGAAATATTCTATTGCCTCCTGACATCTCATAGTTCCAAACATTCAAGCAAATTGAAAAACTCCAGAGTTTGAAGAAGTGAATCCTCATCAACCATGTGTGATAACTGTACGAGACAGTATCAGTCACAAGTTGCCTTTAACGGTCCATAGTTTCCCTGAATTCAGTGGATTTGCTGACGTTAGAACAATGGTGGCATAGCAGTAAAATTGCTGCCTTACAACACTAACAACATCAGAGACCCGAGTTCGATCCCAACAACGGGTGCTGTCTGTACGGAGTTTGTCCGCTCTCCCTTGTGGGTTTCCTCCAAGATCTTCTATTTCCTCCCACTTCAAAGATGTGTAGGTTTGTAGGTTAATTGGTTTGGAACTGTTTTCACATTTTTGGATTGAAGAGGTTATTTTTTTTTCTCTCAGTAGCTCCTGAGTCTGAGTTGAAAGTCAATCAAATCTAATATAATCTGTGTGTTTAGAAAAGATTTGAACAACTCACTTAGTCATATGCACCTTTCATTCATCTATTCTATATCTCTCAACATCACCGTCTATATCTCTCGTTTTCCTTTTCCCCTCTCAGTATGAAGGTGTATCTCGACCTGAAACTTCACCCATTCCTTCTCTCCAGAGATGCTGCCTATCCCGCTGAGTTTCTCCAGCATTTTGTGTCTATCTAATCAAATTCACTGCAGACGAGCTGGGTGGTAAGCTTCCTTGGTGCGGGCATAACGGAAATATTGAATGACGCTTCCTGTTCTTTGGCATACAACTGCTGAGAATTTGGAGCACAGTGCTCTTGTGAAATCAATAAACCTTCAGCTCTCCCATCTCCGAGCTGATGGCTGCAGCTTCTCTCTCAAAACTACTCAATTCAGCCTCTCAAATGGATTCTGCAGAGTTTCTTTAGGATTGCTCAGTGCCTTGAAGTCAAAGCTTAGTGCCTCTGAGGATGGATTCAAACAACATTAGCTTTCTCTTGACTCAGACACCAGACTCAAAATTAGTTTGCAATTGTTCAATTTAGAGGGGAAATTGGAGAGCTAATCACCTGTTGCCTTGCCAAGGCACTAAAAGTAAATGAGCTGCCTGCGTTCTCTGCCAGGGAGGAGACCTCTGCATTGCAGGAAGATCCACAGGGAACATCACAACAAACAATTACCTTTTATGAAGCATTTCTTGATCAAAACATTTTATTTTACTCTGCATGGTCACACAATCAGTTGGTTTGGTTTGTTTTGATTTTTGTTATTGTCACATCAAGAGTCAAGTCAAGGATCAAGAGGGTTTCATTGTCATCTGCCCCGACACTGAGATACAGTAAAAAAACGTTGTCACGTGATGTACTAAGCAGACAGGTCATACCATACACGAGGACAGCAGGTAATGCAAAAGAGAAAATAAACAGGTGTATAAAATCATGGGAGGAATAGATCGGGTAGACGCACAGAGTCTCTTGCCCAGAGTTGGGGAATCGAGGACCAGAGGACATAGGTTTGTGAAGGGGAACAGATTTAATAGGAATCTGAGGGGTAACTTTTCCCACACAAAGGGTGATGTATGGAACGAGCTGCCAGAGGAGGTAGTTGAGGCATGGATTCTTAATCACATTGTTTAAGAATCAATTAGACAGGTACATGGATAGGACATGTTTGGAGGGAAACGGACCAAATGCCGGCATGAGGATCTAGTGTAGATGGGACATGTTGGCCGGTGTGGGCAAGTTGGGCCGAAGGGCCTGTTTCTACTCTATGAATCTATGAGCAGGATATAACGTTGCAGCTACAGAGAAAGTGCAGATAAACAAAACTGCAAAGGCCACAACGAGGTTGATAGGAAGATCGGCAATTCATCCTTAACATACGAGAAGTCCATTCAAGAGTCTGACAATGGCAGGGAAGAAGCTGTTCTTGAATATGGTGGTAAGTGCTGATGGTTGTAAAAATGCTGAACAAACCACAAGTGAAAGATTTACTGTAAGTCCTGTCTACACATCAGACAGAAATGTTAGCATTTCCATTTTTTCCTGTTATTACTGCATTTCTGTGCCACTAATCTACACCAGGTGGTGATGAGTACAATTGAATGTTGAGAAATCCTGTTTGCTAAAAGCTCTAGCAATCATCAGTGAGGATTCGCTGTCCCCTGCCTCGGTTTGCACCTGTGACCTGGAAATGATTAACAGTGCTCCAGGCATCTTCTCTCATCTTTATTGCCAGGCAACACTTTACTACACTGGGAATGGAACAAACATTGGAGTCCAGTTGCACCCCAGTTGTATTAAGGTTAGAAATAATTTGTCAGATTGAATTGGACTTTATTGGGTCCGCAGCTGTAACAAGTTCTACTCTACTTGTCAGGAAATGCTCAATGTGATGGATGTGAAGTTTCTGTGGCAACTCAAGGAAGAACGGAGTGTACTCCCCGTTTCCTGGTTAGTATTCAGCCACTCAAACAGATTAACTGGTTATTCATCATGTCACTGCTTGTCGGACGTATCATGAGTAGAATGTCTGCCAACTTGGTCTAAATAACACTGACGATAGTTCAATTCTGTGTCGCAGTTTGATGCACTTGAGAATGTGACAAGTTGCAATATTAATCACTCCATAACTGGCAGGGGCATTTATAATTTGGACTGATGCTCAAGTTGCTTTTTCATGTTTATAACACATTAGTTTCTGTAACTCTTACTCTCCACGTTGAAAGCCATAATTTTACAGTTTGCTGTGAAAAAGTAAAATACTCTTAGCTTCACCTGAGGATTGACAAGATGGATTTTTATAGCGGAATTGCTGACAGGGCGTATTTAAGTCATATTTCTATCTTATTAGATTTGTTTTGTTTGAGTCTAATTTCAAGAAATGCATTTACAGATCTAACTAATGAAAAATCTAATGGGCGAGGCATTAACCAATACCACATACATTAGAACAATGCCGACATTTTAAATATATAAAGTCAGTCAGTCAGTCAATTTTATTTGTATAGCACATTTAAAAACAACTCACGTTGACCAAAGTGCTGTACATCAGTGCAGATACTAACGTGCTACATACAATGGTACACAGACCTAACAATACATACATAAACTGTTTACAGCGCCCCCTCAGAGGGCCTTAAAAACGCTAGGGAGTAGAAATAGGTTTTGAGCCTCGATTTAAAGGAGTCGATGGAGGGGGCAGTTCTGATGAGGAGAGGGACGCTGTTCCACAGTCCAGGTGCTGCAACCGCAAAAGCGCGGTCACCCCTGAGCTTAAACCTAGACCGCGGGATAGTCAGTAGCCCCAAGTCAGCCGACTTGAGGGACCTGGAGGTAGAATGGTGAGTTAGAAATGTTTTGATATAGGGGGCAAGGCCATTAAGGGCTTTGTATACGAATAAGAGGAGCTTATAAGTTGATTCTATACCGTACTGGGATCCAGTGGAGAGAGGCCAGGATCGGGGTGATGTGGTCCCTTTTACGGGTACCCGTCAGAAGTCTCGCTGCGGCGTTTTGAACCAATTGCAGGCGGGACAGGGATGATTGGCTGATGCCAGTGTATAGGGAGTTGCAGTAGTCAAGGCGGGAGGAGATGAATGCGTGGATGATTTTTTTCAAGGTCGTCAAATTGGAGGAATGGTTTGATTTTAGCTATGGTACGACGCTGGAAGAAACTAGCTTTTACCACAGAGTTGACTTGCTTGTCAAACCTTAATGCAGAGTCAAATGTCACGCCAAGGTGCCTGCAAAATAATTCAGAGTACCTGAGGACATGGAAGTGCCAGAACATAGAACCTACAGCTCATGAACAGGCCCCTCGCCCCATGGTCTGTCCTTCCTCATCTTCTGCCTATACCAGTCTAAAGGCCTCTTAAATATCATGATTGTACCTGCTTCTACTACTTCTCCAGCAGCGTGTTCCAGACACCTACCATTCTCTGTTTGAAAAAAAAACATTCCTCGTAAATCTCTTTTAAACTTTTCCTCTCTCATCTTGTAAATATCCACCTGGTATTTGACATTCCCATCTTGGGAAAAAGATTCTGACTGTTCACCTGTCTATGTCTCTCACAATTTTATATACCTGTATCAGGTCGCCCTTCAGCCTCCAATACTCCAAGAAAACAATCTAAGTTTGACCAACCTCTCCTTGGGACTAATACTCTGTAATCCAGGCAACAACGTGGTGAACCACATTTGCACCCTCATAGAGTCATAGAGTGATACAATGTGGAAACAGACCCTTTGGCCCAATTTGTCCACACCGGCAAATATGTCCCAGCTACACTAGTCCCACCTGTCCATGTTTGGTCTATATCCCTCCAAACCTGTCCTATCCACTACCTGCCTAACTGTTTCTTAAATGTTGGGATAGTCCCTGCCTCAATTACCTCCTCTGGCAGCTTGTTCCATACACCCACCACCCTTTGTGTGAAAAAGTTACCCCTTAGATTCCTATTAAAGCATTTCCCCTTCACCTTAAACCTATGTTCTCTGGTCCTCGATTCACCTACTCTGGGCAAGAGACTGTGCGTCTACCCGATCTATTCCTCTGGGAACTCTCTCCAAAGCCTCAACATCCTTCCTGTAATTGGGTGACCAGAACTGCATGTAATACTCTGAATGTAGATTAAAAAAGGTTTATATATGATCTCTCTACTTTTATATTCAACTCTCCAATTGATGAAGGCAAGCATGCTATATGTCTTCTTTATCCACTTTCAGGGAGCTAAGGACTTGCACCCCAGGATCCTGCTGTATATTAATGCTCCTAAGGGTCCTGTATTTACGGAAGTGTGGAGATAATTTGCAAGGGGTGAACAAAACAACAGATTCAAGCACTTTTGATAATTCTTTCTGCAGAGTTTGAATCAAAACAACATCTCTGTAATAAAGATGGTTATAATAGCATTCTTGTTCCCTTGAAGGCCAAAGCAGGTCAATATTTCAAAAATCAATTCTCTTTGAAGCTTTAAAATGACAGTAGGATTCGCCCCATCTCTCTGGAAAATGATTGCTTGCTTTTGATTAACAGACAGTTAGATTACTCGACACCAGATGTGAATTGACAGTTTAGCATTTATCATGGGTTGAACTGGAACAGAAAATCATATCCTGGCAATATATACTTACATTCCTCATTAACAACATGTTTTTGTGTTTGTTAGTAGCAGCACCATTGCTTAGCTTTTGATGAACCTAACTTCAATCTGTCCATAGATTAGAAACATAGAAACATAGAAAATAGGTGCAGGAGGAGGCCATTCGACCCTTTGAGCCTGCACCGCCATTCATTGTGATCATGGCTGATCGTCCCCAATCAATAACCCGTGCCTGCCTTATCCCCATATCCCTTGATTCCACTAGCCCCTCCATCAGGTGACTTGGCCTCCACTGCCCTCTGTGGCAGGGAATTCCACAAATTCCACAAATTCCGCCAGACCTGCTGAGTTCCTCCAGCAATTTGTGTTTGGCTCAAGATTCCAGCATCTTCAGTCTCTTGTATCTCAATTGGTCTTAATTAACCAGTGAGTAAGGTTTAATCCTGACCTTGTGTGTTACCCAAGTCGAATTTGGACCATTTCTCTATGATCGTCAAGGGACAAGAGTGTTTTATTGCCATGTGTCCCTGATAGAACAATGAAATTCTTACATGCAGCAGCACAACAGAATATGTAAACACAATACACTGTAAACAATATAATAAACACGTAAAACGTGTGGGTTTCCCCTGGGTGATCAGGTTTCCCACGTACCCCAAGAATGTGCTGGTTTGGAGGTGAATTGTCAAACATAAATTACCCCTTGTGTAGGAAAATGTGAGATGGGGCTGGTCGATGGGTATATTTATAAAAACTGATTGCTGGGAAACTAATAGCGAAACAGGAATAATGAGAATGCTTGAATAGTGAAAGACCTGGATATAGTGAATGTGGAGAGAATGTTTCCACTAGTGGGAGAGTCTAGTACTAGAGGCATAGCCTCAGAATAAAAGGACATACCTTTAGAAAGGAGATGAGGAGGAATTGTTTTAAATCAGAGGATGGTGAATCTGTGCAATTCATTGCCACAGCCGGCTGTGGAGGCCAAGTCAAAGGATATTTTTAACATGGAGAGGGACAGATTATTGATTAGTAAAGCCCCTGTCCCACTGTACGAGGTAATTCATGAGTTCTCCCGAGTTTTCCCCTGATTCGAATCCGGAGAATGTCCGTAGCGGGTCCGTAGGTGTTCGTGGATGTCTCGTAGCGGCTCGTAATGGTCTAACTGCGAGTAAAAAGTAACCATTTTTTTCACCACGAGTATTTTTTTACTCGTGGACATTTTTTGCAGGGATGAAAAAATGTCACGAGTTACCGGATTTCCCGAGTACCTACTGTTAGCATTACAAGCCGCTAAGAGACATCCGCGAACTCCTACGGACCCGCTACGGACAATCTCCGAGTTCGAATCAGGGGAAAACTCAGGAGAACTCGTGAATTACCTCGTACAGTGAGACAGGGGCTTAAGGGTGTCAGGGGTTTTGGGGAGAAGGCAGGAGAATGGGGTTGAGAGGGAAATATAGATCAGCCATGATTGAATGGCAGGGTAGACTTGATGGGCTGAATGGCCTAATTCTGCTCCTATCACATGAACTTATAAGCATTGATGTAATGGGCTATGTGGTTTTCTTCTGTGTCATAAGTAAATATGAGAATGAGGTGAGAAATTGAGATGGGCATAGCAAATACAAAATGTATTTTTCTTGCATATGGCGTGCACAGCCGAAAGTTGTAGGACAACTTGTTCTATTTGATTGTGCACACCAGATTGATTGCATTCATTGAAACAGGGTGGACCACGTGAAGGTTGCAATCTCCCACCCCATACACACTGTTAAAGCTTTCGTATCAAGAGGCTTTTGTAAGCCATTGTGATTCATGGTAGTCAGACCAGCATTGAATATCTGCAGGATGAAGAACTTCAGTTCAGAGTTGATGAACTAGAGCCTGTGATTTGTATGCTCTGAGGCATCGAGGTGGGGGAGAATTACTTGAACACTTTGTCATGCCCCTGAAATACAGTGCAGCAGAAATGGTTGTTCAGTAAGGTGTGACCGTGACTGAGGTGCACGTGGGGAAGGTGAAAGGTGTCTCTAGAAGAGCCTCAGCTCTTGCATATATGGATAAGGTTCTCGCACTCTGAATGAATGAGAGCAGGGACTGCAGGGAGGATGAGGAAAATTACCACAGCTCGGTAATACAGAGAGTCATTCAAGTATCATTAGGATGAAAGATACTGTGTTCCACAGCTGCAAGCAAGAATCCCACAGGTCGTGTTACCTGCTGGAGCCAGGATTAAAGGTTACGGTTTGAGACTGGAGAGGAACTTAGAGAGGAAAGGTTCATTGTGGTCCATGTTGGAACCGATGATATTGCTTAGACCAAAGGAGGTTTTGTCAAATGGGCAGCCGAGGCACAAGATCAGACATCTAAGCAGATGTACAATAATCTCTGATTTACTAGCTGAGCCACATGCTTATTGGCGTGGGGTACATAAGATCAATTGAACATGTGGTTCAAAGATTGGTGTGGGAGAAAATGTTTTCAGTTTGTGGGACTTTGATACCAGTAATGGGGAAAGAGGAAGATGGTCTATCGAATAGGGCTGGTTCAGAGTAGTTTATTGTCACGTGTACCGAGGTACAGTGAAAAGCTTTTGTTACGGGCTGTCCAGTCAATGGAAAGACAATACACGATTACAATCAAGCCATTTACAGTGTATAAATGATACACAATAAGGGAATAACATTTACTGCAAGGTAAAGCCAGCAAAGTCTGATCAAGGATATTCCAAGGGTCTTGCGCATTGAATATAAGGCTTTAAACTAAACAGTGTGGTGAGTGAAAATGTAGCGTTATAGAGAAAGGACAAAGCAATCACGCAGAATCTCAAATTGGGTAAAATAATCTGTGACTGATGAAGGGGCAGTACATACAAATGTGCAAGTATACAACAAATTACAATCAAAGCAAGGAAAATTGTAATAAGGCAAATCTAAAGGCAGCTTACGGCAGTGCAAACAGCGTTCATAACAAAGCAAATAGATGAATGCACAGAGAGAAATGTATGAGTATAATTTAATAGTCATTATAGTAATGTGATTGCAAAACAAGCAAGGTTGCAAATTACATTTTCAAGGTTACTTTTAGAAGAGATAAATAAAATTTAAAGTGGAGTGTTAGCCCTGATGAAAATGTATAGGTTGAAGAAGTGAATTTAGCTCTGAAAATCAAGAAGTTAAATCAATTTGGTTGAATCCGAGAAATAGAAAGGGGCAGAATACACGATGGGAGTTGTCCACAGACTCCCATGCAATGAATGGTCATGTCGTGAGAACATAGATCAGGAAATTACAGGGGCAAATATTAAAAGCGATACAATGGTTAGAGAGGAATTTAATCTCCATTAGATGAAGAATACCAAATCAGTTGTAATTTATTAAGTGTGCAAGAAATGGTTTTCTACCTCAGTGTTGAGGAATCCAGCAGCCACGGCCATTTTGGAAAGGGATTTATAAGTACATTTAGGAGGGCATTGAGGAAGACTGATTATAATAAGATATATTTATATTGAGAATGAAAGTGATTCTCAAAACAGAGTTTTAAGTTTAGCTTAGTTTAGTTTAGAGATACAGCGTGGAAACAGGCCCTTCAGCCCACCTAGTCCGTGCCGACCAGTGATCCCCGCACGCTAACACTATCCTACACATCGTAGGGACATTTTATTTTACACTTATTCCGAGCCAATTAACCTACAAACCTGTACGTCTTTGGAAAGTGGGAGGAAACTGAAGATCTTTGAGGAAACCCACGCGATCACGGGGGAACATACAAATGAATTCGGGTCCTAACCCGTAAAGTTGTTTATTCACGCAACCAGAGATGCTACCTGACCCACTGGGTTACTCCAGCACATCGTGTCTTTTAAAAAAATTAATCAGCACCTACAATTTTGAGATTTAACTGTTGCAGTAGCCATTTGAAACTGAACCTGAAACAAAAAGATAGGAACAGGTGAAGCAAAATGGATTTTTGATTTTCTGCTGTCTGCTTTGCCTACAAAGCCAATTTCACTTCCCAAAAATCTATATAACTAAAAGTCTCATCTTGACCACTTCCTGTCTGCTTCCTTGAGTTTAGAAAACATGCTACCCTATATCGCTATGATTTTTGGCCATCTTACTCACAGTCCTCGTCCGCTGACGCAGTCCTGAGGGGTTTTCCGATTGATAAAAAATAAAAAAGTTATGGGTGTTTTAAAAATCTTGAGATCAGCTGATTGGTCCTCTCGCCTGTCAATCACCATGATGAAGGTAACACCCCGTCCGGGGGGGGGGGTGCAGGACTATAAAACCCCGGATGCCTGGACGTGAGTCAGTGACTCTGGAAGATTGCGAAGGAGAGGTCACAACTGTGATTCTAAGCTGTGAATCAACTGAACTGTGAGTCTGCAATGTACTTGCAATAAATGATTTGTTAGCCCTTAATGAAAGTGAAATTAGTTGTTTGGCCTGCCCTGTGCTTGAAACTGCAATGGAAATGGAAATGAAATGAAAATGCAATGAGCTGTTTGGCCTGCCTTCTGCTTGAAACTGCAATGGAAATGAAATAAAAATGCAATGAGTTGTTTGCCCTGCCCTGTGCTTGAAACTGCAATGGAAATGGAAATGAAATGAAAATGCAATGAGCTGTTTGGCCTGCCCTGTGCTTGAAACTGCAATGGAAATGAAATGAAAATGCAATGAGCAGTTTGGCCTGTCCTGTGCTTGAAACTGCAATGGAAATGGAAATGAAATGAAAATGCAATAAGCTATTTGGCCTGCCCTGTGCTCGAAACTGCAATGGCAATGGAAATGAAATGAAAATGCAATGAGCTGTTTGGCCTGCCCTGTGCTTGAAACTGCAATGGAAATGGAAATGAAATGAAAATCCAATGAGCTGTTTGGCCTGCCCTATGTTGAAACTGCAATGGCAATGGAAATGAAATGAAAATGCAATGAGCTGTTTGGCCTGCCCTGTGCTTGAAACTGCAGTGGAAATGGAAATGAAATGAAAATGCAATGAGCTGTTTGGCCTGCCCTGTGCTTGAAACTGCAGTGGAAATGGAAATGAAATGAAAATGCAATGAGCTGTTTGGCCTGTCCTGCGCTTGAAATTGAAATGGAAATGAAAATGAAATGAAATTAGTTGTTTGGCCTGCCCTGTGCTTGAAATTGAAATTGAAATGGAAATGGAAATGGAATTAGAAATGGAAATGAAATTAGTTGTTTGGCCTGCCCTGTGCTTGAAATTGAAATGAAAATGAAATGAAGTGAGTTGTTTGGTTGCCTGAAACCACTAACTTCAGCCCACAAGGCCCCTATTAGCCGAGAAACCAGTCCCTTTTGCCAAAATGCCCATATTAGCCCAGGAGGAGCATTTTGGCCCAAAAGGCCTATGCCAGTCCAGAAAAAATGCCTTTCACTGAGATTTCACAGATTTTTCTAAGAGCCCTTTCGGCCCATCAGGCCTGTACTAGCCCAGGAGGAATCCCTCTGGCCCATCAGTAAGTATTCCCCCTGCATGTTTTAAACCTCACCCCAGTATTTTTCTCCCTCCCTTCATTGGCTCCATGTGAGTTCCAGGCCAGGATAGAGTTTCCTCCTTCATTGCTGTGATCTGCAAAAAAATATGAAAAATGTCTAAAATTGATTCTCCACCCTCTCCCCCTTCTCTCTCACAGAGTCTCTCACCTGTTTTGGGCAGAATTTCTGTACGTTTTTGAGCAGCCAGCCCACCAGCCCTGAGTGACTGAGCTGCCAGCCCACCAGGCCTGAGTGACTGAGCTGCCACCCACCAGGCCTGAGTGACTGAGCTGCCAGCCCACCAGGCCTGAGTGACTGAGCTGCCACCCACCAGGCCTGAGTGACTGAGCTGCCAGCCCACCAGGCCTGAGTGATTGAGCTGCCAGCCCACCAGGCATGAGTGACTGAGCTGCCAGCCCACCAGGCCTGAGTGACTGAGCTGCCATCCCACCAGGCCTGAGTGACTGAGTTGCCAGCCCAAGAATCCATTTGACCCATATTGTCCATACTAGCCCTCTGGAAACCAGTCCCTTCGGCCCACCACACCCATACTAGTGCTCCGGAAACACCCCCCCCCCCTCCCACTGGCCACCAATATTGGGATTGGTGGAGAGGTGGAATATTGTGTTGGGTGACTAGCCCTCCCGTGTGAACATGGGACCCAACGGAGACAGAAAGAAAACCAATACAGCAATGAAGCCGAAGATAGACACAAAATGCTGGAGTAACTCAGCGGGTCAGGCAGCAGCTCTGGAGAGAAGGAATGGGTGACTTTTTGGATCGAGACCCTCCTTAGTCTTCTTCTGAAGATTCAGATTCAGATTCAGATTCAACCTTAATTGTCAGTGTACAGTAGAGACAACGAAATGCAGTTAGCATCTCCCTGGAAGAGCGACATAGCATATGATTTCAATAAATAAATCTATTTACATGCATAGAGCCTTAGTGTTTTTCCTGTGGGAGGAGTCTCCAGGGGGGGGGGGGGGTGATTGGCTGTCACCGAAGTACAGTGTTGAGTAGTGTGACAGCCGCAGGGAAGAAGCTGTTCCTGGACCTGCTGGTCCGGCAACGGAGAGACCTGTAGCTCCTCCCGGATGGTAGGAGGGTAAACAGTCCATGGTTGGAGTGAGAGCAGTCCTTGGCGATGCTGAGCGCCCTTCGCAGACAACGCTTGCTTTGGAAAGACTCAATGGAGGGGAGCGAGGAACCGGTGATGCGTTGGGCAATTTTCACCACCCTCTGCAGTGCTTTCCGGTCGGAGACAGAGCAGTTGCCATACCATACTGTGATACAATTGGTAAGGTTGCTCTCGATGGTGCAGCGGTAGAAGTTCACCAGAATCTGAGGAGACAGATGGACCTTCTTCAGTCTCCTCAGGAAGAAGAGACGCTGGTGAGCCTTCTTGACCAGAGTTGAGGTATTGTGGGTCCAAGAGAGGTCATCGGAGATGTTGACCCCCAGGAACCTGAAGCTGGAAACACGTTCCACCTCCGTCCCGTTGATGTGGATGGGGGTGTGCGTGCCGCCCCTAGACTTCCCGAAGTCTACAATGAGCTCCTTGGTCTTCTTGGAGTTAAGGGCCAGGTTGTTGTCAGCGCACCATGCTGCTAGCTGGACCTCCTCCCTATAGGCCGACTCATCGTTGTTGCTGATGAGGCCAATCACCGTTGTATCATCTGCATACTTGATGATGGTGTTAGTACCATTTACAGGTGTGCAGTCGTAGGTGAAGAGGGAGTAGAGGAGGGGGCTCAGCACACAGCCCTGTGGAATGCCGGTGTTCAGGGTGAGGGTTGAAGAGGTGTGCTTGTCTAACCTAACAGACTGGAGCCTGTTGGTTAGAAAGTCCAGTATCCAGTTGCAGAGGGAGGGGTCGATGCCCAGGTCACCGAGTTTGGTGATCAGTTTAGAGGGTATAATGGTGTTGAATGCTGAGCTGTAATCGATGAACAGCATTCTTACGTAAGTGTCTCTGTTGTCGAGGTGGGTGAGGGCGGAGTGAAGTGCCGTTGAGATGGCATCATCCGTACTCCTGTTCTTGCGGTAGGCAAACTGATAGGGATCCAATGTGGGGGGTAGGCACCCTTTGAGGTGTGCCAGGACCAGCCTCTCGAAGCACTTGGTGATGATGGGAGTAAGTGCAACTGGGCGGAAGTCGTTGAGGCTTGCCGCAGTGGAGTGTTTTGGCACCGGCACGATGGAGGTGGTTTTAAGGCACGTGGGGACAACTGCTTGGGCAAGTGACAGGTTGAAGATGTCAGTCCAGACGTCTGTCAGCTGCGCAGCACAGGCCCTGAGAATGCGCCCGGGGATGCCGTCAGGGCCAGCAGCCTTATGTGCATTAGTCCTACTCAGTGCCACGTACACGTCGTAGGGGGTGAGTGTGAGGGGTTGGTGATCAGCAGGGAGCACAGCCTTGATGGCTGTCTCTAGATTGTCCCTGTCAAAGCGGCCATAGAAGTGGTTAAGCTCCTCAAGGAAGGAGGCGTTGCTGGATGTGGGGGTGGTGTTGGTGGGTCTATAGTCCGTGATGGCCTGGATGCCTTGCCACATGCCTCGGGGGTCGGAGTTGTTGTTGAAGTGCTCCTCAATCCTGCGCTCATGGCAGTGCTTGGCCTTCTTGATGCCCCTCTTCAGGTTAGCCCTGGATGAACTGTAGGCTCGAGCATCGCCTGACCTGAAAGCGGTGTCCCGTGCTTTCAGCAGTAGCCTGACCTCGCTGTTCATCCATGGCTTCTGATTCGGGAATATGGTCACCCGTTTGAGGGAGGTGACACTATTGACGGTGGAGTTTATAAAGTCCAGAACAGAGGATGTGTAGGAATCAATGTCCGTGTGGGAGTCAAGGGTGGCCTGGGCTGCAAACGCCTTCCAGTCAGTGTTTCCAAAACACTGCTGAAGTGTGGAGTCCGCTTCCTCTGACCAGACTTTAACTGTCCTCACAGTGGGTTTGACCCGTCTGATGAGTGGGGAGTACTTAGGGAGCAGGAACAATGAGAGGTGATCAGACTGACCAAGGTGGGGGAGGGGGACGGCTTTGTAAGCTTCAGCCATGTTAGTGTAGACTTTGTCCAGTGTCTTGTCTACTCTAGTGGCGAAGGAGACATGTTGGTGGAATTTGGGGAGTACAGTCTTCAGGTTGGAGTGATTGAAGTCACCCGCAACAATGAAGGCTGCCTCGGGGTTGTGAGTCTGTTGTATGCTAATGGCAGTATGCAGCTCTTTCATTGCAAGCTTGGCATTAGAAGAAGGGTCTCAACCCAAAACGTCATCCATTCCTTCTCTCGAGAGATGCTGGCTGTCCTGCTGAGTAAAGGGTCTGTCCCACTTTCACGACCTAATTCACGACCTCTACCGAGTTTGCCCTTGACTCATACTCGCAGCGTGGTTGACACGAGGTCGTAGGAGATCGTAGAGGTCGTAGGTAGGTCGTAGGGGGTCGTGATGCTGGTCGTAGGTACTCATGGCATCAAGTAAGTCGGGGCATTTTTCTAGCCTGATGAAAAATATCCACGAGGAAAAAAATTTGTGAATTAGGTCATGAAAGTGAGACAGGCCATTTACACGTTTTTTGTGTTTATCTTTGGTTTAAACCAGCATCTGCAGTTCCTTCCACCACACATCTCCTTTACACCTTCCCCCTCTCATCCTAAAGTTATTCCATCTAATATTTGATATTTCCACCATGGCAAAAGCTTCTGACAACTTATCCTATCTATGCCTCTGATAATTTTTTTAACTTCTACCAGGTCTCCCCTTAACCTCCAACGGAAACAATCCTAGTTTGTCCAACCTCTCCTTAATCCCCTCTAATCCAAGCAGCATCCTGGTAAACCTCTTCGGCCTCCACATACTTTCTGTAATGGGGCAATCAGAATGGTATGCAATATACCAAACGCGATCCTAACCATTTATATAATTACAGGTGGCTTGGATAGACAGTAAAGCATGGGAAGAACTGAGAAAAATAATATGATAAATATATAGCCGAGAGAAAGGGAGAATTGAAAATTAGCATCATTTTATGAGCGACAAGATTTAATTGTTCTTTGAAAATCACCATTAATGAAATGTTTTCATTTATGTACAAGTGTATAATGTAGTTAAACACTTGTACCATTAAACAAGCCACCGTATTCATTTTGAGTTACAGCAAAGTAATACTGGACGCTAAGGTTTAATTGCTTTCAATCTAATGTTTTAGTGACCTCCTGTGAACTGATTTGTTCCAAATTCTGCTGGATTTATTGCCAACATTGTTACCGCATGGAATTGAATGATTAAATTCACAAAGAATGCATAGACCCACAGAAGTGAAAAGGAACTGAGTGAACAGAGTCTTCTGTTCGGGAAGGGAAGCATAAAACACATTAAGAAAAATGTTCCTAAAACAAAATCAGTACAAATAATGTAACATATTTATTGCATTTCATTATGAAGCTATATAAATTTTCAAGTGTACAGAAAACAGATCAGTCATGGCAGTCCAACAAACTTTTCTCAAAACAACCGGAAACTCACCAAATGAACAATATCAATATGTCTAGGAAGGAACTGCAGATGCCAGTTCAACCCAGATAGACACAAAAAATGGGTGCAACTCAGCGGGTCAGGCAACATCTCTGGAGAAAAGGAATAGGTGACATTTTAGGTCGAGACTCTTCTTCAGTCATATTTCTAGTTCCCACTCCCCTGACTCTCAGTCTGAAGAAGGGTCTCGATCTGAAACGTCACCCATTCCTTCTCTCCAGAGACGCTGCCTGTCCCGCTCAGTTCCACCCATTTTTTTGTGTCTATCTGGTTTGAACCAGCATCTTGTGTCTATGAAGAAAATCAAGTTACATTGAAGGAGTTCCATGGTATAACAGCAAACCAATTAATACAGTCATTGTTAAATATGCTGGACAATTCATCTATTATCGTTTGATAATCGTTTCAAGAAAAATGCTAAGCAAAAAGAACCCCAGTTAAATGCACTGGCATTTCAATTCTTCACATTTGAAACATGACACCTCCATGTTGAAGTGAATACCAACACCTGAAAGTGCATGGCCATCACACAAAGAGAGATGAGTTTACAGTCTTTAAAAAACACGTTTTCAGTTGTCTGATGTTTTACAGCCATTATTCTCAGCAAATTTGAATATGCTTCTGTTGTGTAGATATGTTCTGCTAATATCCATTATTCCACCCCATTAACTATTGGCAATTCTTGCCATTGAGGGAGTGCAGCGTAGGCTCACAAGGTTAATTCCCGGGATGACGAGACTGTCATATGCTGAGAGAATGGAGCAGCTGGGCTTGTACACTCTGGAATTTTGAAGGATGAGAGGGCATCTTATTGAAACATATAAGATTATTAAGGGTTTGGACACGCTAGAGGAAGGAAACATGTTCCCGATGTTGGGGGAGTCCAGAAACAGGGGCCACAGTTTAAGAATAAGTGGTAAGCCGTTTAGAACAGAGATGAGGAAACACTTTTTCACACAGAGAGTTGTGAGTCTGTGG
Source organism: Amblyraja radiata (assembly GCF_010909765.2). Lineage (NCBI taxonomy): Eukaryota > Metazoa > Chordata > Chondrichthyes > Rajiformes > Rajidae > Amblyraja > Amblyraja radiata. Next base: position 8,300,104 of record NC_045977.1, read on the forward strand.
AATTCTCTGCCTCAGAGGGCGGTAGAGACCGGTTCTCTGGATACTTTCAAGAGAGAGCTAGATAGGGCTCTTAAAGATACAGGAGTCAGGGGATATGGGGAGAAGGCAGGAACGGGGTACTGATTGAGGATGATCAGCCATGATCACATTGAATGGCGGTGCTGGCTCGAAGGGCCGAATGGCCTACTCCTGCACCATTTGTCTATAGCTGCACCCCATTAATGGCGGCACAGTGACGCAGCGAAAGAGTTGTTGCCTTACAGTGCTTACAGCACCAGAGACCCGGGTTCGATCCTGACTATAGGTGCTGCCTGTACGTTCTCCCCGTGACCGCGTGGGTTTTCTCTAACACCTTCAGTTTCTCCAGACCTTCAGACGAGGCGGAGGGCGGCCGTGGCCATGGGAGAGTGGGGGCTGTCCCGAGGGATGCGCACCTTCGGCCGCTTACAACTTGGTGCTTGGGTTCAGATTGCCCAGTCACATGTGGCTTGTGTGGGAAAATAACCCCCACCCTCCCGCCTCCACCGGCCAGTGATGTGATGGACACGGGGGTCTGGACCAATCGCTGACAAATCCCGCTACCCGGCAACGTCATGTCTGTTATTTGACTTTTCTGTTGAGCGGCATTCGGTTCGTTGGCTTTTAGGCGACGCAGCCTTTCGGGTGGGTGGCGTTTCAGCAGAGCGGCCATTCGATGAGTTTGCTTTTAGGCGACGCAGCCTTTCGGTTAGTTGGCTTTTACGCGTCCCGCCCTTTCGGATAGTTTGCTTTTAGGAGTCCCACCCTTTCAGTTAGTTGGAGTTTCAGCTTCGTACGCTTTCGGTTATTTGGCTTCCACTTCTTTGCTTCGGCTTCTCGTTCTTCGACACTACGTCCGCACACGGGGTGATGTTTCGGGACGAGACCTTTCTTCACACGTCTTCTTCTGAAGAAGGGTCTCGACCCGAAATGTCACCCATTCCTTCCATCCATCCAGAGATGCTGCCTGTCCCGCTGAGTTTCTCCAGCATGTTGTGTATATCACCATCTAGAGGTACATCAATTTAAAATCAGTAAATATTAGTAAGTGTTAAAATAACCAAATAATGTAACTGGTGAATTTGGGTAAATGTACATAACTGACAGCTGAATCAATTGCAACATTTGTCAGAATTAGAATGTCCAAATGACTCCTATTACACGTTTGTACGCTCACATCAAATGTTAATTATGGATTCCCATGTCTAAAAGCAGATGCACTGTAAATTGTTCTTTAATTTTTTCCTGTTAGGACTTGGGTGAATGCCAAGTACAGATTACTGAATTAATGTTCAGTTCATGGAGCATTGCTGATTGGGCACGGGCTTTAATAACAGTAATAACAACATAGGAGAAATATCAGCATTTCTGTGAATAGACCAAGTGGTTGTATCCTGTATGTTTGACACAGTCCATTTACCTGGATAACTGAAGGCAAGTGGTTGGCGTTGATGCTCTGGTTCTGCCTCTGCAGCTCACAGCTTCTCATAGTCAGAGACAGAAAGAAAACCAATACAGCAATGAAGACGAAGATAGACACAAAATGCTGGTGTAACTCAGCGGGACAGGTAGCATCTCTGGAGAGAAGGAATGGGTGACGTTTCGGGTTGAGAGTCTGAAGAAGGGTCGCTCCAAAGATGCCGCCTGTCCCGCTGAGTTACTCCAGCATTTTGTGTCTATATTCAGTTTAAGCCAGCATCTGCAGTTCCTAGACAACTATGAAGATAGCAGGAAGGAGGAACAAAACCACGTGCAAAGTGATGCTTAAATAACAACCTATGCAAACAAATTAACCAAGTCATCATAAAATATCTGCTTCAGGGAAGCTATAATTAAAGAAATTCTACAAAGTCATTTCAATTATCAATAATAGTTTATTGCCACGTACCTATGTAAAATATATATTTTTGTCATTCAGTAAAATCATGCTATACATACTCAAAATCTTGCACAAGTAAAAGAGTGCCACGACTCTGGTCTAAAAATCATAGATTTCTCTCTGAGGCAGTATACAAAGGGACGCAATGTTTCCGACGCCATCTTGTTTCTTCCAAGTATTGTATTTTTTAAATATCAAGCTTTATCATGACCTCAGAGGTCCATTGGCCTGGCGGCAACACTGTGTTGCTGATGTAGAGGCCGGTCTGGCCTGGGGATGTTGTCGGTTTCCTCCAATGCCGCTCCATGCTGCTCCGATCTATGCACCTGTGCGACCTCTGTGGGGCCTGATCCTCACAAGCCCACTGCTGCTATAGGGCCTGCAGTGGTCTGCTCTGCCGAGACCACGACCCATGAACGCACTGTCCTCATGCCTCCCGCAGCCAGCTCCCCACTTCCGTGCTCCGGGGATGCCTCCCGTATCTGACCTCAGAACCCATCCACCACTACCGAGGAGGGTATGGGAGGCGAGCACAAAGCCCCCTCGTTGGCTCCATCTTCACTTCCATCTACCAGTGCCATCATCTTGCACTGCAAAAGCATTTCAAATGTTTGCAAAGTTGGGCCCATGAAATTCAAGAGTGCACAAAGCCAGAGGTAAGGAGCGAAGCTTGTTTTACATTGATTGATTGAATTGATTGATTGAATTCCTTTATTGTCATTCAGACCTTATGGTCTGAACGAAATTTCGTGCCTGCAGTCATACATACAATCATACAATAATAAACAACACTAAACATAAATTAACATCCACCACAGTGTATCCTCCAAGCACCTCCTCACTGTGGTGGAGGCAAAAATCTTAGGGCTGCAGTCTCTTCCCTCCTCTTCTCCCTCTGCGCTGAGGCGATTCCCCACAGGGCGATGGCACAAACAGTCCCGCGGCTCACCGAACCCCGCAAACGGGCCGGCTCAAACACCGCGGCCCGGGGTGGTCGAAGCTACCGCCCTCCAGTCCAGCGGACGCAGCCGCTGGCCCGCGGCTGAACCCCGGACTCAGGTCACCGCGCCAGAACGCCGTCCCAGCCACCGGAGCACCGTTCCAGCCCCGAGCCGGATCGCCCTCACGTGAGTGCCGTTCCTCCCTCAAGCTGGGCCGCTCCGACGGGAGCGTCATTCCACCTCGGGCTGGGCCGCTCCGATGGGAGCGCCATTCCACCTCGGGCTGGGCTGCTCCGACGGGAGCGCCATTCCACCCTCGAGCTGGGCCGCTCCGACGGGAGCGCCACAGCCCCTCATGGGAGAGTCTCAGCCCCTCGCCAGGCCGCCCTCACGGGAGCGTCACAGCCCCTCACGGGAGCGCCGTTCCAGCCCCGAGCTGGGCCGCCCTCACGGGAGCGAGCCCAGGGTGAGTCCTGACAGGCTGCCTCCGGAGTCTCGAGGTCGCCAGCTCCGCCATTAGGCCTCAGCGCAGATGGAGGCAGAGAAGGAGGATACAACAAAAAAGTCGCATTCCCCCGAAGGGAGAGACAGCAAGCCCCGTTTCAACCCCCCACCCCCCCCCCCCCCACATAAACACAACCTAAAAACCAAAAACTTAACTAGACAAAACGAAAAAAAACAACACAAAAAAGTAAAGACAAACGGACTGCAGGCGAGCTGCAGCCGTTCACCAGCGCCGCCACTTCCGGACTCATCAGAATCACAGAGGATTCAGGAGCGAAAATAACAGACCTGTTCCTGATTTCATTAACACTAGACGAAGTGGGACCCGTTGGGTCCCAGTCACACAGGAGGCCGGGTCCCCCAATGCAACCCATTCCCCAACACAATATTCCACCACTCACCTGTTCCCCCAATGCAATATTCCACCACTCACCAATAGCCCCTATCTGCGCAGGCGCGGCTCATTTCCCCTCATCCCCCAGCACTCCCTCCCCCTCCTCTTCATGTGTGAGAGGGGAGGGGAAGGGGGTGTGGGGTTTGAGGGGAGTGGGGGTGTGTGTGGGCAGGGGGTGTAGGAGGGGTCTGGGGGGAGAGGGGTGTGGGGGAGGGGAATGTATGGTGGAGGGTGTGGGGTGGGAGGGGAGGTGTGTATGTGTTGCATCTCTTTTTGCATTCTGCAGTCGGGGGGGGGGGAAGCATTGGGCTTCAGGCGGGGCTGTTGGGGGCCGGTGGCAGTGGGGGGGTGGGGCTGCCACCAGCCCCCAACAGCGCCCGGCTCCCTCAATCCCCCCACACTCACTCCTCACTACCCCAGGATCTCGAGGTTGCAGCAGTCGGCCTCGCAGTCGGCCAGGCTCCGCACTCCAGACCGCACATGGCTTTGGGACGGCTTGTGAAAGGTTTTGGGGCTCAGCAAGGCTCACAAACTCAGCACGGCCTCCGGGGCTTTATTCTTCTTGCCCCGGTGATGACAGGGGGTGCCAAAAGGGGCATCGCCGTCCCAGCGACTGACAGGAGAGAAGACCAATCTGCTGATCTTATGATTTTTAAACCTTCATAACTTTTGTAATATTCCACCTATTGCCACTTTACATTTGTCAGATTTCATTGGCCCAGGGGTTTCCAAGTATGATTCAAAATATAAATTGTCCTCTCATTCAAGGTTCCAATGTTTTTCCAACATTTCATATTATTTGCAAAGGGCAATAGGTAAATTTCAACTTTGATGAATTATTCTTAAGCCCAATCTAATAAACAAATATTATGCTGCTCAATCTTGGATGACCTAAGAGATTCATACAATGTTTGGAACGAGAAAATCTAATTCAGTCTTCAACAAAACTGCTTTTGGGTCACTTAATATCTATTTTTCACACATGAATTATATCGTATTCCAAAGTTCATAAACAGGGATGTGATAAACAATAATTGTTCCAAATGTCCTCAAAGTGAATGGTAATCGGTGATGAATCATATCCTTTTCAGAGGTACTTACTGATTGAGCTTCTACAATACTGGTTAATTCAATACATCATTTCATCTGATCTACATCTTTTACGTTGGGTAGGTTATAATTATGCTCTGCTTCTAATCTTCTCAAGCAACGAGGGATAAATGGAATTGTCTTCTTTCAAAAGCAACTCATTATTTCCAGCCTGGATAAGCCGTAACCAAATCATGGAAGAGATATTGAGGATTAAATTGTGAAATGCTCATTGTTGGGAGTGAAATGGAGATCGCGATTAAACCACCCCGTTTTATCCATGCCAATTTACATGTGAATATCTGTATCTAGACAGGGCTAACTTGGGTTCATGGGTTAAGGGCTTGTCCCACTTGGTGATTTTTTCGGCGACTGCCGGCATCATTGACTGACACATCAGGTCACCGAAAAAATAAGCGGCGTGAGGCGGCGTGATGACGTATGATGCGCAGTGTCTTTTCAAGTGTTGCAACATTTTTTTGTTGCCGCTGGATTTTGAAATGTTCAAAATCGTTTGGCGACACTGGTATGACGCCGGCAGTCGACGAAAAAATCGCCAAATGGGACAGGCCCTTTACGCACAGTGTTATTATTGTGAGTGGCTCGCATCTGTTAAAGTGAGTCCACTAACTAGCATCATTTAAGGCTAGCTCGCCCAGCTTTTGATTATGTAATAATCTATTCATTTTGATTATTACTTTATCAAAAGCTAGCAGGCAATTCTGATTGTGGAAAGTATGCAAGAAGTGAAGCAAAACTAGTGAGAAGCATAGAATGGCTCGAAATGGAAGGGAGTGGATTCTATTATTAAAGTTAGAATGCGGTGGCCAACCCAGCAGACACATTCCATGAGCTGGCAAATACAGCTTAGTGGAGGACACATGTTGATCTACTATGACTCCCATTTGGTGTCCTCTATTCATCACAAGCACCACTGCAGGAAGATCTCAAGGGTCTTAATGGAGCATGGATAGATGGACCAGATTTCACGTCAGTACAAGAAGGTTGTCAGGATGATAACCCAAAGTCAGGACCTTTGCCAGCTTCTGCAGGTCTCTGTTTTTAAACATGCATTGTTGCAGCTCGCAGTAAGTAGTATTTATGCAGTTGACCCTGTGCTGGACTTCTTCATTGATTGTTGTCCAGTGGGGGAGGTGACTGGCAACATACAGAAAGTGCGCCACATATTCCAAATCCACTTCATCTACACACTTAGTCTGAGGGATGCTCGGCTGTCCTGAGGGAGTTGGTGAAGGATCTTTGACACGAAGATGTCACTTACACAAGACATTGAATGCTGGGACTTGGGTAAGTTTCCTATAAAAGGCACTGAAGAGATGCTTGCAGGTCCTGTGCAGAGTGAGTTGTCATGTGGTAGTCATCTGTGAACAGAAGGTTATGGATGACCCTAATGGTGAGCTTAGTTTTAGCCTGGAAGCAACAATGCCTGGAAGTGTGGCACAGTGGTGCAGCAGTAGAGTTGCTGCCTATGCCCCTGTCCCACTTAGGAAACCTGAACGGAAACCTCTGGAGACTTTACGCCCCACCCAAGGGCTTCCGTGAGGTTCACGGAGGTTTCCGTGAGGTTCCCAGAGGTTTTGGTCACTCTCCCTAATGGTCAAAAGTGGTTTCCGCGTAGTCGAGGCTATTTCTATGTTCCTGCGATTATTTCAGCAAAACCAAAACCGGCCTCGACTAAAAATAGGTTGCCGTTTGGTCGAAGCCAGGGTTGCTATTTACTTATAGGCAGTCGAAGGCAATCTCCTTCGCTGACCAGCCATTTTGATTGGCTCATTGGAGTTTTCAGGACCTAGAAGATCCGCCGGAAGGTAAAATGCCCGCTAACTTTATTAAACTTCTTAAAACTGTCTCCACTCCTTCTCCCCCCCCTTCTCCCAGCTTCTCTCCCCTTCTCTCTCCCCTTCTCCCCCCTTCTCTCTCCCCTGCTCTTCCCCTTCTCCCCCATTCTCTCTCCCCTGCTCTTCCCCTTCTCTCTCCCCATCTCTGTCTTTCTCTCCCCTTCTCTCCCGCGCTCTCTAAAGGACTTACCGTGCTCTGTGGCAGCAGTTTACCTTCCTCTTCATCACGCAGACAGCGCTCCTCCGCTGTCCCTGGGCCCCACCTTCGCGATGTGTGTGTGTGTGTGTGTGTGTGTGTGTGTGTGTGTGTGTGTGTGTGTGTGTGTGTGTGTGTGTGTGTGTGTGTGTGTGTGTGTGTGTGTGTGTGTGTGTGTGTGTGTGTGTGTGGTCGGTAGCAAAGATCCTGTAGGATCTTTGGTCAGTAGATGCAGCTCATGCTTCGGTCAAGGCTTTCCTGGCAAGTGACCAAAACCCCTGGCGACTCATTGAAACCTTGGGTGGGGCGCAAGGCCTCCAGAGGTTTCCGTTCAGGTTTCCTAAGTGGGACAGGGGCATTAGAGCACCAGAGACCTGGCTTCGATCATGACTATGGAATCTGTCTGTACAGAGTTAGTACATTCTCCTTGTGACTGCATGGGTTTTCTCCGGGTGCCCTGGTTTCCTCCCACACTCCAGATACATGTGTGCTTGTAGTTAATTGGCTTCTTTAAATTGTCCCTAGTCTGTAGGATAAAACCCTCTTGTTAAGCCATTTGAGAATGTTTTAAGTTTTAAGTTTTAATGAGATTTCCTCCCATCCGTCTATATATTAGACAATACAATCTTGGTCTATTAGATCTCTGGTCACATGACAAACCCACCATTCCTGGAACTAGACACAAAATGCTGGAGTAACTCAACGGGACAGGCAGCATCTCTGGAGAGAAGGAATGGGTGACGTTTCAAGTCGAGACCCTTCTTCATACTGAGAGTCAGGGTACAAATCGTCGAGAGATACGGAAGGGTAAGGTGTGAAAACGATACATCAAAACAGATGATAATAAGGAAATGTAGAATGATTCATTGTTGGCTGAGGGGAAGGTGACAAGGAGGCATATAATCAGTAAAATTAATCAGAAGGACAGGGAAACTATTCGGAAAACTAGGGTGGAGGAGCCACGGAGAGAGGGAAAGCAAGGGTTAGTTGAAGTTAAATAAATTATTATTCATAGCTGGGTTGCAAGCTGCCCAAGCAAAATATGAGATGCTGTTCCTCCAATTTGTGTTGGGCCTCTGACAGTGGAGGAGGCCCAGGACAGAAAGGTCAGTATGGGAATGGGAGGGGGAGTTAAAGTGTTTAGTAACCAGGAGATTTCGTAAACCCAGGCGGGCTGAGCGGAGGTGTTCAGCAAAACGATTGCCGAGCCTGTGCTTGGTCTTGTCAAGGAGTCCACCCCTGGAACAGTGGACACAGTAGATGTGGTTGGAGGAGGTACAAGTGGACCTCTGCCTCACCTGAAAAGACTGTTGGAGTCCTTGGACAGATTCAAGAGAGGAGGTATGGAGACAAGTGTTGCATCTCCTGCAGCTGCAGCGGGAAGCACCTGGGGAGGAGGTAATTTGGGTGGGAAGGGTCGAATTAACCAGGGAGTTGCAGAGCGAACGGTCTCTGCGGAAAGCGGAAAGGAAAGAGGCGGAGATGGGAAGATGTGGCTAGTGGTGGGATCTTGTTGGAGGTCGCGAAAATATCAGAGGATCATGTGCTGTATGCGATGCTGATGGGGTGAAAGATGAGGAATAGGGGGACTCAGTCCCTGTTGTGAGTGAGGGGAGGGGGAGCAAGAGCGGAGCTGCGAGATACCAAGGAGACCCGTCTGAGGGCCTCATCTATGATGGAAGAGGGGAACCATCTCAGATGTCCTGGTATGGAACACCTCATCTTGGGCGCAGATGTGGCGTAGATGGAGGTATTGGGAGTAGGGATAGAGTCTTTGCAGGAGCCAGGGTGGAAAGACATGTGTAGTCTAGATAGTTGTGGGAGTCAGTAGGTTTATACTAGATGTCCGTTGATAGTCTATCTCCTGTGATGGAGACGATGAGATCAAGAAACAGAAGTGAATTGTCTGACATGGTCAAAGTGATTTTGAGTACAGGATGGAAATTGGTAGTGAAGTTAGTGAAGTCTGTGAGTTCTGCATGGGTGCAGGAGGTAGCCCCGAGCAGTCGTCAATGTAGCAGAGGTAGAATTCGGGGATAGGGCCAGTGTACACCTGGAGCAGGGATTGTTCGACATACTCTACAAAGAGGCAGGCATAGCTGGGGCCCATACGAGAGCCCATAGCTACGCCTTGGATTTGGAGGCAGTGGGAGGAGTCGAACGAGAAGTTGTTGAGAGTACGGACCAACTCCGCTAGGAGGAGGAGAGTGTTGGTAGAGGGAAATTGGCTGGTTCTGTGATTCAGGGAGAAACAGAGGGCTTTAAGGCTCCTCCCATTCCTCAAACTAGTCTAGTGAATCTTCCTTGCACTCCCTCTATGGCAGGTATATCCATTCAAAGATCAGAGATCAGAAGCTCAAAATTGAAAATGATACTCCTGGAATGGTCTTAGCGAGATCTGACAATTGCAATAAAACTGTAGTCAATGGTCATTCGAAATCAACGAGCAATCAACCTGCAAGAGGTGGTTCCTTCCCTCTCCTTACTACTTGTCCAGCTGTGCAAGGTTAAGTTAGAGATCTGGGTGGACCAACAGACCATCAAAATGGCAGTGCTGTTATTAAATCAGCATTTCACATCGATCGGCCATGATTTGTGTACTTATTGTAGGTGTTTGTCGCCTATCCAATAATACCATTACTGATATGGCATCTGCAATGGATCTCCCTGTAAATGTACACACTGTGAGGCCGGGGATGACACCAGGTCGATAATGACTATGCCGACACTCACAATTGGATGAAATCGCAGAATATAGTTTACTATAGTTGGCCAAGCTGGTAAAACGAGCTAGCTCAGTGCTGGGGGGGGGGGGGGGGGGGGGGGGGGGGGGGGGGGGGGGGGGAGAGTGGACTCTGTGGTGGATGTGCTTGAGAGGCATATGAGGAGCAAGGTGCAGGCCATCCTCGACAGCTTCGGCACCCCCTCCATGAAATTCTGGAGAGTCAAAAGAGCACACGGAAAAACAACCGGCTCCTCTTCCTGCGCTGTAGAACGGAGCGGTTCAGGAGATCTTTCACCCCTGCAGCCATTAGATTTTATAATACTGACCGCTAGGCTGTATGGGGATCCTTTGCATTTTTAATAGTTAATTATTGGGTCTTTTTAAGTATTTATTGCTTTCAGGTAATGTCCATATTGTATTTTATGTATTTTTTGTCTGCTTTCGTTCTGAATGTGTGGGTTTGTTGGTTGTTGGCTTCTGGACACCTGAATTTCCCTGAGGGGATCAATAAAGTATTTATTATTATTATTATTATTATTATTATTATTATTTTGAATGACAGACAAGAAGGTCTAGGACCGTATAGGGTGGTCTGAAGAAGATTCCCCAACCTGAAACATCGCCTCTCCATGTCCTCCAGAGATGCCGTCTGACCCACCCAATTAATCCAGCACTTTGCGTTCCACACCATTCTTCATGGATGAGACAAAATTGTGAAGGTCTAATATTCCTGGGACGGGTGGGAAGAAGAGATGGGGGCATTATAGGAACTCAGTGGGAAATCTACAGTCAAGTATAATAGTCACACACTCTATTGGCTCAGCTGGTGATCTCCTTCCTAACGCCTGAGACAGAATCATCTGGAGTAACTCAGCGGGACAGGCAGCATCTCTGGATAGAAGGGTCTCCATCTGAAACATCACCCATTCCTTCTATCCTGAGATGCTGCCTGCCCCACTGAGTTACTCCAGACTTTTGTGTCTATCTGCGGTGTAAACCAGTATCTGCAGTTACTTCCTACACACAATCAACTGCATTGCTGTTTCAGTATTATCACCCAGGATGTCAGCAAAATGCTCGACTGCCCAGCAATTCAAAAGAGGCTTCAAATAAATGTATAATCTTCTGTCCTTCACTTAATTAGCTCTCTGCTGCGAAGCTTTGGAGTCATCTTCACAGCCTCTTGCAGCAAATAGGCTACAAAATCCACAAGGAATGTGAAGGCTAGTTTCTTATCAGAATGGAATCTTTCTCGTAAATGCAAGATGATGCCAAAGGAATCAATAGCAGATTCCCAGTTATCTGCAGAAAACCTGGGAGACCAAATATTATCTTATCGTGGGCTGACATAAAGAAAATATGCTTGCTAGCAGTGGTAAAGACAATAAACCCTGACCACAGTAGTCCCTGTCTATCCTAAGATCAATGCACACCACCAGATTCAGCGACAGTTACTTCCCAGGTGTTATCAGGCAACTGAATCATCCTAGTACAACCAGAGAGCAGTGCTGAACCTCTTTGATAACCCTCGGACTATCCTTGTTCGGATTTTGCTGGCTTTACCTTGCACTCTAACTGGCTTTATCTATACACTGTAAATGGATCAATTGTGATCATGTATTGTCCCTCTGCTGACGGGTTAGCATGCAACAAAATGCTTTTCACTGTACCTCGGCAATAAACTAAACTGAACTGATTGAACTCTTGCTATCTGGAATCAGCTAATGCAACGGTCCTTCAGAACTCATTCTTAGAAGGTGAATCGCCTCCAGTAAACTCTTCCCTACAAATTCTGGAGCTAATCAGGCAGATTTGTAATCAAGGTTAAAAATAATCGCTATCTTGCATAAGGTCTTTCAGCAGCTACACACTGTATATTATGGTGATATACTGCAACTAACCATATATACAGGATATCATCATAATAAAGTCAGTAAGTATGGACCACATTCATAAAGGGCACTGAAGATCCACCTGTTTATTGATGACTCCCTGAATTGTGTATTCAGTCAATATCTCACACAGCAGATTCCTGCCCTGTACCAGCATACCACAGAGGAATCGCTTAGCAAGAACAAATGTCCATGTGCTCTCAAACCTCAATGTACAATCTCAACATACCTGCACCTACCTGGTGCAACAAACCAGAGCCCGACAGAAGAACTGAAATAATACCCAATATTTCAACACACTTATCATTTCAAAGCAAACCGAAAGTTCAGTTTCTAATGTAGCACTTAGCTGCCTTGTGGCCTTTTCAAAACAAGCAATCGTTAATTTAATGCTGGTATTTCACGCGTTGTGGTGTAATTTTTTGGACATTGCTCTTGAGAGAGAAAATAACATTGGATAGTCAATTCTGAGCTCTGAGGCTATGTTAAGGCTTCAGCTGCAAACTTAACCAGAGTGTAATTTGCTGGCTGTTTGCAATTATCTGAAATCAGCTCATTTGAATAAGTATTCATAGCTGTGGGCTTGGTTCTGTCTTTGTGTATCAAATGGACCAAAGAGTGAAAGTGCAAAACCCAGTGCCACAAATTTGTTACCACCTGCAGCTGAATGGTAACAAACAGTGTTTATGTTTTCATAAAACTTAAAGGAATTATGAATTTCCATTTATCTAAGACTGGAGGAGATGATGACAGTAAAGTGGTTTGTGAATATTGAAGTGAGGAGACAAAGTGTGGAGACATAAGATAGGTTCATAGGTCGCTAAAGGTGGCAAAATGGATGGCCAAATGTAATCGTATCCTCTGGGTAACCAAATCCTTTGGGTAATCGTTTTCTTTGAGAGCGGCACGGTGGCGCAGAGGTAGAGTTGTTGCCTTACAGTGCTTACAGCACTGGAGACCGGGGTTCGATCCCAGCTATGGGTGCTGTCTGTACAGAGTTTGTACGTTCTCCCTGTGACCACATGGGTTTTCTCTGAGTACTTTGGTTTCCTCCCACACTCCAAAGACGTACAGGTTTGCAGGTTAATTGGCTTGGTGTAAATGTAAAATTGTCCCTAGTGTGTGTGTAGGATAGTGTTAAAGGCTCGCTTGTCGGAACGGACTCGGTGGGCCGAAGGGCCTGTTTCCGCCCTGTACCTCTAAACTAGGACAACAACAGATATGCAAGTAGCAATTAGACATAAAAACTAGGAAAAATAGTTTGCAGTAGCAGGAGTAGATTAGCCCAAACCAGCTCCACTATACAATACACGTGTCTGATCATTCTAATTCAGCAACCCATTCCTGCACTCTCCCTATATTCCTCTTTAGCCTTTAGAATTATATCTAACCCCTAAAATAACATAAAGTGCTAGAGTAACTCAGTGGATCAGGTAGCATCCCTGGAGGACATGGACAGGTGACCTTTTGGGTCAGGACCCTTCTTCAGATTCCATCTTGGGTGTATTAAATAAATTGGCCTCAAATTCCTTCTGTAGTATAGAATTTCATAGGTTCACCACTTTTTTTGGTTTCTTTCCCAAATAGCTTACCCTGTTTCGTGAGGCTGTGATCCCTGATACTGGACTTCGAAAACTGGAACATCCTTTCTGCAGCTAGTCTGTCCTTTCTGTCAGGATTTTATAATGTCAATGAGTTCTCCACTTATCGACTGGATCAATAAACAGCTCCAATAGACATACTGTGATACATTGTTTGTCTCTGCTCATCTCTGGGCAATTGGATCATCGTCAGCAAACTTCAATTCATGTGAATTGGCAACAACACTACCTCCTCAAAGATCATCAGCACAGAGGCATCCCAAAGCTGTGTGCTCAGACCCCTCTATATCTATAACTATGTAACCAGGAACAGCTCCAATGCCATCTTTAAATTCATAGATGACACCACTGTTGTTGGATGAATAACAGGTAACAATGAGTATGAGTGCAGGAGGGATATCGATATCTGATGGAATGGTGCCAGATCAATAATTTTGTTCTTCATATTAGCAAGACCAAGGAACTGATTATTGACTTCAGGAATGGATAGCTGAGGGGCAATGAATCTGCCTCCATCGTCTTCTCTTCACTTCGTGCTCAGTGGTTTGAGGAGAATCGGCATATCACCAAATCAAACTTCTACAGGTGTACAGTAGAGAGTGTACTAACTGGTTACATCATGGCCTGGTCCACATCTCAAAACATCCAAGAACCAAGGGGGCTGCAGAAAGTGGTGGCATTCTCGGTCTTGGCTTTCTTGCACAACACAGGGTAATTCTTCTTGAAAGCCTTGGAACTAGACGTTAGCAGAGATTGAATCTCCCCATTCAACCAAAGTTACTGATTAGAATAGACAATTGTCTTTGTTGCAATGCATTCATCAACATATTTCTTGATTAAACCACCAATGACTGAGCCATACTCGTTCTGGCTGGATGGTATGATATTGAACGTGTTCTAAACCTCTGACTCAAAGCAGTCTTGAAGTAGATCCTCAGCCTAATCAAACCACTGCTGTTGTCTGTCTGTAAGACAACAGGAGCAGACCCAACAGATGATCAGACTTGCCGAAATGCAGGTGAGAGATGATGCATCATGCGTACTTAATGATGTTGTAGCAGTGGTCTTGAGTGTTAACACCTGTGTGGGGTAGGTTACTCCAGTATTTTGTGTCTATCTGGGCCGGGAGAAACGCCGATGGTGTTGGTGGACTACATTACTGGTTAGCTTGATTGAAGTTGCAGGAAATGATGAGTGGGTCATCAGAATTTGCAATCTCAAGAGACTTGACAACCTAGTGTAATTCTTCTAATGCCATCTTGGGAAGGGTACGTACAGCCATCGAGATGGTAAAGGTGAATTCCTTCGCCCGATAGAAGGGATGGCATCTTATGCGTGGATATTCCACGTCAGTGGAGCTGAATTGGGCTAAGACCATCACATCAGTTCGCCATGAAGAAGTTGATCATAAAGCAAATGTCACCACCTTCCACTTTGCCAAAGGATTTCACATGACCTATACAATATATAGCACAACCTTCAGGTCAGACAGAGCAATATTTCAGTCTCCGATCTCCCATTGATATCTCTTTCAGCTTATTCTTGAGTGATTGAGTTCAGCAGTTTAGTTTATTGTCACGTGTACCATGGTACAGTAAAAAAACCTCTGTTGCATGCTCTCCAGTCAGTGAAAGACAATACATGATTACAATTGAGCCACTTACAGTGTATGGAGATTTAAGAGTGTGGAGCGATTGTAATATGTGATTGTAGATCTGCTTCTATGGCTCGCACATAAATAGTCACCTGGGTTAGGCGCCATCTTGGATGACCAATAGTTCGAAGTATACTGTGGAGAGGGGCAATATCCCCATTGTTTCAGCTGTACCCACCTGGAGCACCCTCGACACCCACCCACCCCCCTCGCACCCCACATTATCTGTCATGCTTCTGTAATTTGTTAGGATTCCCAGCTGTGTCGGTAATGTTATCGTGTCCAATAAAGTCTGTCAGTTCCGAGAGCTGCCTTGATTTAGTGATGAATGACAGGAGACTTACAGTGTTGCATTTAATGACTTTCTTGGCACTGAAACAGAATTGATAACAAGGCTCTTTTAACAGCTTTTAGAGAAGCTTCAAGTAAAATCTTGCCATTCTTTCAAGGATTCTTAAAACTCTAGACACCTGGAGAACACTGGATCTAACCAGTCACCCTCAAATTTAAGCAGATATAGTCTAGTAATTTGCATGATGACCTGATCCTAAAGATTCTTAAATGGAAGAAGGAAAAAAGCTGTTATGTTTCTCAAAATGAACTCTATGCTCCATGATATATTTGTATTTGAAATAAGGACAAATTTAGTTTAGTTTAGTTTAGTGATACAGCGCGGAAACAGGCCCTTTGGCCCACTGAGTCCGCACCAACCAAGGTCCCCACGCATTAACACCACCCTACACAAACTGGGGACAATTTACATTTATACCAAGCCAATTAACCAACAAAACTGTATGTCTTTGGAGTGTGGGAGGAAACCGAGGGTCTCGGAGAAAACCCATGCGGTCACAGGGAGAACGTACAAACTCCATACAGACAGCCCCCATAGTCAGGATCGAACCCTGGTCTTCAGCGCTGTAAGCACTGTAAAGTAGCAACCCAACCGCTGCGCCACCATGCCGACAAATTTTGACTAATTAAAAACAAATCACACTAATCCCAAAACAATAGTAAAGCGAGAGACATGTTAAAATGCATTCATGTTCAAAATAAACATGGCATGCTTGTGCAATTACCCAACTAAGACCAACAAGTTAAGATACAACACTTTGCTACAAAAACTGGTGAAATAAACCAAAATAGTGGAAAACTGGTAAGGATTAGAGAACCACCAAAAGCACAATAGGGATAAAATAAAGTTTTTTTAAATGTCACAATAAAGATTTATGACAAAGATTGCAAGGATTATTAAAGCTAATAGCAAAGCTGCATCTATGTAATAAAAATAAAAGAGCAGTATATAGTAGATAGATGCAGGCAAAGCGATAATGGATAATAAGGAAATGGCAGACTTGTTAAATTAATGTTTTATATCCATTTTTGTAAAGCTGGAGGTGGTTAAAATACTAGTACTACAAAAGAAAAAGTAAGTCAAGAGAAAGATGTAGTAGATTAAATGTAAGAAAAAATATGCTGAGAACACAGAACAAACACTTGCTATGGCATGATATTTATTACTCCAGCATATCGGGGGAGGGGGGGGGGGGGAGAGAGAAAGCACAATTACAGTTCTTGATGACTCTTCTCCTCGCCACTCCGTTGATGCCCAGTGCACTCAAGGCTTTGTAGAGCGATTGCCCTGCAAAACTTCTGCAGCCAACCTCGATGGGCATACACCTTGCCTTCCAGCCCTGCTTACGGCCGTCTATGACCAGCTCCTCGTACTTGGTCTTATTCCTCTCGTGGGCCTCCTCCAGACGGTCCTTCCACGGCACTGTCAGTTCCAACAAGACGATGTTTTTGGTCGCCTCTGAGACCAGGAGGATGTCTGGCCTCAGGGTGGGTGTGGCAATGTGATGTGCGAACTTCAGCTGTTTCACCAGCTCTACAGAAAGCTGCCAGTCCTGCACAGTCACCAGGATTCCTGACGGATTCCTGGCTGCTGTGGTTCTTGGCAGCTGCACTCCGGCCTTCACGAAGGTGATCATCTGGGTGGTGGGGCGTGCTCGGCTGCAGCTGCTGATTCCAAAGCTGGTGGCTTCTGCAATGGGCTGGTTTGTGTGATGTTCTGGGCTTCGTCCACAATTCGCTGACAAACAAGCGAATAGTTTCTTGCAACAAACTAACCCACCTCAGCTCAGACTATTCCTGTTAGCTGGGATTTGGTCTAATCACCCTGACCTTTGTGTCGAAGACTGATCTTCTCCTTCACTTCAGAATCTTGACCGACACTTCCTGACTCCCCTAAATTAGACACTTTTACCTCAGTACACGTGACAATAATAAACTAAACTAAACTACTGAAGGAAAATTAGCACTGAAATATTAACTCCTTCTCCTTCCCCAGATGTCACCTGGCTTGCTGAGATTTTTCTACCTTTATTTCAGATTTCATCTGTATTATTTGCTTTTCATCATTTTTTAATCTTCCTTTCAATTCATAGATTCATATAGTTACAACACGGAAACAGGCCCTTCCACCCAGAATCCCCCTCCAATAACTTTACCACTACTGATGATAAGCTAACTGGCATCTGGTTCCCTGGCTTGTACTTGTAGCCCTTCTTAAATAAAGGCTCATCATTAGACGCACTTCCGCAACCTCAACCTTGGCTATAGATATGCAAATCTCTCTGTATTTCCCTTGATTCATTAGACTCTTTGACCTTCTCCATTGTAAATGCAGGTGAGAAATATTAGTTTAACACCTTGCCCATCCTATGGTTTCACAGATGGAGGACCACATTGATCCTTTCCCTATTCTTTCCCAAGTTATCCTTTTGCTCTGAATATACTTGTAAAATCACATAGGATTGATCTTTACCTTATCTGTCAAAGCTATCTTGTGTCCCCCCAAGTTTTCTCTTAAATCTACACCTACATCTATTATATTCCATAAGGTTTGAGCCAAGCTGCCTACACCTGACATACATCTATCTCCCTTTTTCCTGACTAGTGCCTCAAAGTCCTATATCGACATAACTTGCAGTAGCAAGTAACTGCAGAAGCTGGCTTACAAAGAAACACTGTGAAACAAGGAACTGCAGATGCTGATTTACAAAAACAGACCCAAAGTGCTGGAGTAACTCAGCGGATCAGTCTGATCGATCTCTTTGAAGCCAAATAATATAAATGGTATTTAGACAGTGCAGACTGAAACTGAACCAATGTAAAAAATGGCATCTTGCAATAAGCTATAACATATCTGTAATACATTCTGTTGTGGTAGGTATCACTACTCTATGATGCACAAGATAATTTAAGGGCCTGTCCCACTGTACGAGGTATTAATAATAATAATAATAATAATAATAAATACTTTATTGATCCCCTCAGGGAAATTCAGATGTCCAGAAGCCCCCAACCAACAAACCCACAGATTCAAAACGAACGCAGACAGAAAATACATAGAATACAATGTGGACACTACCTGAGAGCAATAAATACTTAAAAAGACCATTAATTAACAGTTAAAAATTAAAAATTGCAAAATGCATCCCCCTACAGCCTAGCGGTCCGAATTATAAAATCTAATGGCTGCAGGGATGAAGGATCTCCTGAACCGCTCCGTTCTACAGGGCAGGGAGAGGAGCCGGTTGTTGTTCCGAGTGCTCTTTTGACTCTCCAGAATTACATGGAGGGGATGCCCGGGGTTTTTCAGGATGACCTGCACCTTGTGCCTCATACGCCTCTCAAGCACATCCATCCCAGAGTGTATTCTCCCCTCCAGCACTGAGCTAGCTCGTTTAACCAGTTTGACCAGCTTCTTGTTGTTTTTTGCACTAATGCTGTTGCCCCAGCAGACAACAGCGTAGAAAATAACACTTGCAACCACCGTGTTGTAAAACATGTGCAGCATATCATTACACACATTGAAGGATTTGAGCCTTCTGAGGAGAGTTTCAAGAGTTCTCCCGAATTTCCCCTGATTCGAACTCAGAGAATTACAGTAATAACCGCTCGTAGGTACTCAGGGCTCTCATGGACATTTTTCAACATGTTGAAAAATCTTCACGAGCTTACCGCGTTTCATGAGTACCTGCCGTTAGCGTTACGAGCCGCTAAGAGATGTCCCGAGCTCCGACGTACCCGCTACGTACATTCTACGTACTTACCACGAGTTTGATTTTTTTTAAACTTGGGAGAGCTCTTGGGTAAACTCGTATAGTGGGACAGGCCCTTTATTCTGTAAAATACTTTCGGTTTCTCATCTGTGGGTGTGTCATTTTCTGACCAACCTTTCAGGTCTAGTCTGTGGATCCAAACATTCATTGCAAAGTCTTCTTCAATGTGTTGATTCCACTTTCACATCCAGTGTGAGATTTCTCAAGGATAGCATCAAAGTGGCATTTACAAATACCCAGTGTTGCAGTGCTAATTTTTTAGGTGCCGAAGCTGTCGAACAAGGGCGTAATTTCAGGGTTTTTTTGGGGGGGGGGGGGGAAGCTCGTCTTCCAAGAGGGTCAAACAAGATTACAGCCTCTCACTACATCCCAGTGTATAGCTAGTACAATAAAACATATCATACTTAATTTAGTAAGATGACAAAATATTGCACGGTTGCACTCACTAATTATCATGAAAGATAATTATCAAGCAAGTAAAGATAAAGACGGTAATCGTGTATTTTTACAGAGGTGGTGGCCCAGCACCAACTCACCCTGACTCTCCCACAGCTCTGGGCCTTCACACACACTCACTCACTCTCACTCACACACCCACTCACTCACCCACTCACACACCCACTCACACTCACCCGCTCACCCACTTACACGCACACTCACACACGTCCACTCACTCGCCCACTCACACTCACCCACTCCATGCCGGTCCCTCCACCGACACTCCTCGACTCAACCGCCCGCCCAACATACACCGCTTATCCGATCCTCACCACCTTCCCGGCCAAACCCAGGCCCGGAGTCGGACCACCAAAACTGCCGCCTGCGGCTGCCGACTCTCATCACCTCCCCGGGCGGGGCCACCGCTGCTGTTGCCAACCTTCACTGTCTCCCCGGTCACCGATGTTGCTGCCGTCGACCCGTATCTCTACTCACGGGCCTCCACCAGCGACTCTGCCGACCCTCGCCTCTCCACCAGCCATCAGCGACGCGGAGCTGTCACCTCACCAGAGTTCCAGGCGCAGCTCTGGCTCAGCTGGGTCATAGTGCTGACCCATCCCCTTCCCCTCTTTTAATCAGGTTACCCTGACCACACACCCGCTAGTTAAAATTCCCCGCTTTTTTTTGTGATTTTTTTTTTACACAGAGGTGCACGAGGCGGAGCGGCGCTCCAGTGAGCCCCGGCATCACTGCACCCCGGCAGCATAAGTAGATAGGTGAATAAAGATGATGGTATACTTGTCTTCATTGGTCAGGGCATTGAGTATAAGAGTCAGGAAGTCATGATGTAGCTTTATGGTCTGCAGAAGGATCTCGACCCGAAACGTCACCTATTCCTTCTCTTCAGAGATGCTGCCTGTTACTCCAGCATTCTGTGTCTATCTTCGATTTAAACCAGCATCTGCAGTTCCTTCCTACACATGCAGCTTTATAAGACTGGTTTGGCCACATTTGAAATATTAGAAGCTGCTCTGCTTTTCACAACACAGGAAGGATGTGAAGCTTTGGAAGGCGTTCAGAAGAGGTTTACGCTGTTATTCCAGCATTTTGTGCCTATTACCAGAATGATACCTAGATTAAAAGGTGTTAGCTACAAGGAGAATGTGGACAGATTTGTATTGTTTTCTCTGGAACACCAGAGATTGAGGGGAGACCTGATAGAATTACATAAAATTATGAGATGCATAGATAGGGTTGACAGTCAAAATCTCTTTTCCCAGGATGGAAATATCAACTATATAGAGAAATACTAGCAGCATAGCTTTAATGTGAGTGGGGAAAAGCTTAAAGAAGACATGTGAGACAAGTGTTTTACGCAGAGGATGGTGATGCCTGGAATGTGCTGCCTAGTGTGGTAGTGAAAGCAGGTACGATAGTGGCATTTAAGGAACTTTGGGATAGGTGCGTGGATATGCAGGGAATGTAGGGACACAGGTTACGTGCAGGCAGATTAGAGTTAGTTTGTATTGAGCACAGACATTGTGGGCCAAAGGGTCTGTTCCTGAACTGTACTGTTTTATGTTCTATGCTCCGTGTTAATTGTGTAGTTAAATGTGTCTTAATTCCTGATGCAGGTATCCCTCACTTGGAGAAGCACAGTAGCGCAGCGGTAGAGTTGCTGCCTTACAGTGTGGGGACATGGGTTCGATCTTGACTATGGATGTTGTGTGTATGGAGTTTGTACGTTCTCCCCGTGACTGTGTAGGTTTCCCCCGGATGCTTTGGTTTCCTGCTACACTCCAAAGACGTACAGCTTTGTAGGTTAATTTGGATTCAGTAAAAATTGTAAATTGTCCCTCATATGCAGGATAGTTCTGATGTGCGAGGATCGCTGGTCAGTGTGGACTCGGTGGGCCAAGGAGCCTGTTTCCATGCTCTATCTTTAAACTAAACTAAATATAGTAATGCTCGTATTTCGTATCTCATATTTCGTTTGGGCAGCTTACAATCCAGTGGTATGACTATTGATTTCTCTAACTTTAAGTAAACCCTTGAAATAACTCTATTCATCCCTCCCCCACCCAAGTCACACCAGCTTCTCGTTCTCACCCAGCAAACAGCTAACAATGGCCTGTTTCCCTTTTTGCATATCTTTCATTCATTGCTCTATATCTCTCTACATCATCGTCTGTATCTCCCGTTTCCCTTTCCCATGACTTTCAGTCTGAAGAAGGGTCTCGACCTGAAACTTCACCCATTCCTTCTCTCCAGCGATGCTGCCTGTCCTGCTGAGTTACTCCAGCATTTTGTGTCTATCTTCAGTTTAAACCAGCATTTGCAGTTCCTTCCGACACATTATAATGTTCGTGGCAGCTTTTGATCTGTTACTAGAGAGAAGGATCTGTCTAACAAAATCTAAAGTTAATGTTTTTGTTTACTTCCTTCCCATTACTCTATTTTTGTTTGTACATAATTGTGCTCATTTTCAAGAACGTGTGATGAGCAAAGTGTTGAGTATCTCATGCTTATTATCTGTTGGGTGACTTACTATCTAATCGGCACCAGTCCTTGATGCTAACTTCAATTTGCACATATAACACAATAAATGAGGAAAGCATCACTTGTTAATCTTCTCCTGGTTTCTTCATATGTTCTAAGTTGCACCGTGCTCCATTTATATTCTTTATCAACAGTGTCTAAGCACCATTAGATGAATTGGAAGGAGTCATGCGCCTCTGCTATCCCTACGATGCCTTCACACTTTGGCACATTGATGATGGCCTGTTTTATCCTTCATGGAAACAAAATGGATAAAGCACATATACCTTTCTATAATCAATGTGGTACCATACTTGATTTTGCAGTAGCTTATATTTCTACCTATTTGGCAGTAATGTGGCAGTGATTTGCATGCTCATTATAAAAAACAGAGATTGCAAGACTGCAAGAAACCTTTCCCCATCCCAGAGATGGATAAAATCAGATGACATGGGATTTGGATAAGGGGAAAGAGATTTCGGTGGAATATGAGGGGAACCCTCTTCACCAGAGAGTGGAATCTATCTGGAATGCATTGCCGACGAGAATGGTTGAATCTGGGTTAAAGACAACATTTAAGATGTGTCGAGATGGCACTGAATTTTCCGAGGCATAGAAAGCTATGGACCAAGTTCTGAGAGATGGGGTTATATACAGAAGGGTGTCCACTAGTTGGCATGGATGAGGTGGGCCAAATAGCCTCTCCATGCTATACAATTCTATGGCTATATAACCCAATTTTCAACCCATGATGAAATTGTGTATGTTCTAGGTTGAAGTTCCCTTCAGCCTGATTACAGTCCGGGGAGTGAAGATGAGAATTTGCTCCATCATAATGAACTTTATTTGAATGTGACTTGAAAAGAAACATTTGTTGATATTAGTTTTAAATAACAAATCCATTTGCATTGAAATAAAAAGGGTCTGTATTTAGAAACACCTCATATACAATATGTTTTCCTGTTATGCCTAGCCCTGTTGGATACATGTGGAAGAGAAGTATTTTTCTTCAGTTCCCTTCTGAGTATAATTCCTCAGGCACACCTCAGACAATTTTCAAACGTTTCTTATCTCATCCAGAAAATAATTATATTAAGATTCAACTGTTTGCAAATGAGATGAAGACAATAAGAATATTAGTCTCATATAATAGTTGCTCCCTCTGAGAGTTTATGGCTTTTATTTCTAGAGATATCCGAGCTTCAAAGTTTTGAAATGATGCACAAAAGAGTGAACTACCGATATCAGATAAATTAAGCTGTTAATTCCATTGTCTGTTGCCTAAATGATTCGAAGGGAAGTACTGCCAATTACAATTAGTTGTGAATTACAGAATGTTATGCTAGGTTTCATTCTAACAACTTACCTTATTTTCCACCTAATGAACATGAGACTTGTAAATTAGAGCTGCTTCTCATTACTTCACAAAGAGTTTATGAGGTTTACATGAATGATTTTGCACAACTGAGCACTGTTGATGCCTTGATTTTATGGAGTTTTGTTAGTTTTCGACTCACTTTTGATGGGACTATAGAAGTAAAATTCCAATTATATGAGACTAATATTCTTATTGTCTTTATCCTGTTTACTAATTAGTTGCATCTTAATATCATTATTTTCTGGAAGAGACATTTGTAAAATTGAGTTTGAGGAATTATACTCAAAAGTGGTTGAAAAAAGGGCCCACTAATCCTCCCCTCTCGGCTCCTGAAACTTATAATGGTTTAGCAAGTATTAATGCTCTTCAACAAATGTTTGCAGTAAAACCCACTGTTACTTTCTTCCTGAAACCTTGTATACAAACAACCCACTCCCGATGAATTAACTTCTGCTTAAAGATTAAGTAGTACAGTTCTGATGTAGCCCTGAGAAAGCTGCAGCCAATTAAAGGCAAGTATTACTTCAGGACTACCAGGAATGAGGAAAGTCACACAATGTTAGAATCAGAAGCTACCCCAGAAAAATCCTCCATACACTCAGCAGCGTCGCTGGAACTGTTGTTCCTGCCAGTGAGGAGAATAATATACAGCAAGTTGGCCATGTAAAGGTGGAAGTCCCAAGGCAGTCAGTTCCACGTGACGTTACCTGACATTGCAGCACAGTTCAGAAGAAATTCAATGACCTCATAATGGTGGTAAAGATAGCTCAAGCCACCAGTTTCGAAATATATTCTCTAGCACTCATTTATCTTCATTCACATTCTTTGCTTTTCAGCACCTGAGTGTCTGGGCTCCATTTCTAGAAAGGGTAACCTGAATCACACAATGTCTTTCGTAAGACATCTTCTTTAAAGAACAATTTCTGCAATTATAATTAAATCTATGTATGAAAAACATACATATGTTTTATGCCATACGAGTATCCTTAATGCTTTCTCCTCCACCTCCAATGTATGATGAGTTACAACCCACACCAAATCAATACAAATGGGAAAGGAGAGGTAGCAATGAAAAACAGGCTCATTAGAAGGGTTCATCCTGCAGGAGAATGCGTGGGAGAGAGCTGGGTTGGAGTTGGAATAATTACAGTAAAAGCTGCAGAATATTAATCATAAATAGTCTCTGCTTAATGTGTTTGTTCAAAGCATTGCACTCCCTCAGATCGAGTGACTACTTCATTTGACGATGATCGCACACTGTATGTATGTTCTTCTTTGTTTCACTCACAGCAGAGGCTGTGTATGACAATGACTACCTTGTGCCATATGCCGGGCAATTAGCAGCCACAAGAGCAGTCACAACTGTTGCCACTCCATCACCATCTGTAGCACAGCAGCCTTTTTATCACAATGACAATAGCTCCATATAACAAGTCTCATGGAGTAAAAATATATTATATGTCTTTATCAGACAAAATTCAACACAGAGCCATGTAACAGGATGTCAAAGGCTTGACCAAAGAAGTTTTTAACGACTGACAATGGAGGAGAAGGACTCAGAGAAGTTGAGTTTGTGTAATGGACTTGACTATATCCACAACCCCGTCACAACACAGGGAGAACATACAAACTCTGTACAGACAGCACCCATAGTCAGGATCGAACCCAGGTCTCTAGCACTGTAAAAGCAGCAACTCTACCGTTGCGCCACTGTCGCTCTGCTTTAATTGCAACATTTTGATCCTGAATGGTTATAGTCTGTTAAAGAAGCAGTTCTAAAAGAATCCCACTCACTTTTTGCCAAGTAGACCCTCGGCTTCACATGCAACAATTTGATATATGCATAGAGTATATAAATTGTAATACCATTTTATACATCTGAATAGATTGGAAAGAATTTCCTTGATTTTAATTTCTCATGTAAGCTTGGGAATAATTAATTTTGTTTTCACCTTATTCTCGACGATAAACCATAAAGTCTTAATAACCCGTAAACGGATATTGAATATTGTCTGGGGATTGCAAATCATACATCCTTGGCTAAAATGAGGAAGGGAATAAACCTAGCAATCAGTTTATGATTATATGTGGCAAAATGAATAGACTATTATCAAACACAAAATTAATTCTCATTTAGATAAGCACTGGTTGATTAGGGACATCAACCAATGAAATTGTTAATGGCAAGTCTTGTCTGATTAAGATAATTGAGTAATTTTATAAAGAAGCAAAAGAGGTTGGTGAAGATGGTTCGGTGGATGATGAAAATTTCCTCATGACTAATGTTCAGAACATAGAAGCTTTTAGTATTAAAGGAACATAATTGGCCTTGAGAAAGGGAACAAATAACAGGCTTTTTATGACGGAGAGAAGTTCAAGTTCAAGTGAGTTTATTGTCATGTGTCCCTGTATAGGACAATGAAATTCTTGCTTTGCTTCAGCACACAGAACATAGGAGGCATTTACTACAAACAGATAAGTGTGTTGCGGGCTCTTCTGCTGTCAGTAATGCGAACATTGCTTTTCTTGCTTTTACAAATGAGCCAGATTTGGTAATGATATTATAACTTTGAAATGTATGCATGATACAACATTTCACAATACAGATAAAATTAATGACAGTCATCAATCTGAAATGAAAACTCTGTTTCTCACTTCACAATGCCCTGCATTTATTTTTATTTTACATTTAAATGTGTAGATTATTGTGTTTTCAGTTTGACAGTTGATACTAAACATGATAAAGTAGATGTCATGAGAACATACCCAAGGAAGGCTAACTTATGCAGAAAATGTGAAGCTTAATTTGTAATTGGTAATTTATCCAAAATCTTTTGGAAGTTTTTCGGAAATTTACATCATCTTCTCGATTATCTTCATCAACCCATTTTGTTTCCTGGATTAGAGGTATTAACTACAGAGCGAAGTTGAACAGACTTGGATTGTTTACTCTTGAACGCCGGAGGTTGCTGGGAGAGCTGATAGAAGTATATACAATTATAAGAGGCATAGATAAGGTTGTCAGGCTGAATATTTTTCCCAGAATGGAAAAATCAAATATTAGAGGGCATAGCTGTAAGGTGAGTGGGGCAAAGTTTAAAGGAGATGTGTGGGTCAACTTGGTTCACACAGTTGCTGGTTAGTCCCTGGAACGTGCTGCCAGGGTCAGTGGTGGAAGTAGATATGATAGTTGCATTTTGGGCTTTGGGATAGGCATACAGATATGCAGGGTAAGGATAGATATGAATTATATGCAGATAAATAAAAGATGTTCTTGGCATCATGTTCAGCACAGGCATTGTGGGCTGAAGAGCCTGTTCCTGTGCTGTACTATACATGATATGAAACAGAACTCTATGTTCTGTTTCTTCATAAGATGACAATTATATTAATCAGACAAGCCTTGCCATTTACATTAGACACATCCCTTTTATACATATCTCTATCTCTTTAAAACGCCTCCCTTGTGATCAGTACCAGTATTCACTATATTATCTTAGCCAATCTCGATATAGTATTTTGTCTTGCACCTCACTCCTCCCCCACTTCTGCTTTCAAAACTGACAACCTTCTTAGATTAGATTAGATTTGATTAAATTCCTTTATTTGTCATTCAGACCTTTCAGTCTGAACGAAATGTTGTTGCCTGCAGTCATACATATAATAATAAATAACAAAACACGCAATAAACACAAATTAACATCCACCACAGTGAGTCAACCAGGCACCTCCTCACTGTGATGGAGGCAAAGTCTCAAAGTCACTGTCTCTTCCCTCCTTATTCTCCCTCTGCGCTGAGGCGATATGTTGTTACCCCACCGGGTGATGGTAGTCAGCCCCGCGGCTCAACCGAGCTCCGCGAACGGGCCGGTTCAAGCTCCGTGGCTCGGGGTGGTCGAAGCTGCCGCCCTCCAGTCCAGTGGACGCAGCTGTTGCCGCAGGAGCTCCGTAAAAACAGGTCACCAGCCTGTGACCTGCGAGCTCCCGACGATGTCGTCCACTGGCCCGCGGCCGAGCCCCGGATTCAGGTCGCAGCCGCCACCGGAACGCCGCCTCAGCCACCGGAGCACCGCCTCAGCCCCGAGTCGTGCCGCCACCACCGGAGCACCGCCTCAGCCCCGAGTCGTGCCGCTGCCACCGGAGCACCGTCTCAGCCCCGAGTCGGGTCGCTGCCACCGGAGCACCGCCACAGCTCCGAATTCGGCCAGCCTCGCGTTGGTGAGTCTTGGCTGGCTCTGTTTCCGGAGCCTCGAGGTCGGTCGCAGTTGGAGGCCTCCAGCTCCGCCATTAGGCCTCAGCGCAGACGGAGGCAGAGAAAGGGGATACGACAAAAAGAGTCGCATTCACCCGAAGGAAGAGACAAGAAACCATGTTTCACCCCCCCCCCACACATAACACAACCTAATAAACTAAAATTTAACTAAAACAAGACAAAAAAAAAACAACAAAAAAAGTAAAAACAGACAGGCTGCAGGCGAGTCGCAGCTGTTCTACAGCGCCGCCACTTCCGAACTGCTTCTGAGGAAGAGTTCCTGACCTGATTCATTCATTGTATTTTTATCTCCACGGATGCTGCTTGATTGGCTGAGTTCTTCAAGTATTTTTGTTTTTTGTTTCCCATTCCAACACTGCCGTAGGAGGAAGTGGTTCAGGCCTGGCACGTGGTGAAAATTCTTTACACGCAAGGTGCAAATCCTTGGAATTCTGCATGAGAGCTCAAAACAAACAGAACGTAAGGCCTTGAAATGTAGTTTAGAGTTGTTCCTGAACCTGGAAACAAGGAGAAGAATGGGTGGATCGATAATTAGTATTGGTGTAGAGAGGAAAATTGAACTTATATTGCAGGGGCTTAACCCACACCATAATCAGTCAGATCTGATACATACAGTCTGATAAATTGTTGCATCCAATGCTGACCTAACCACTACAAGGTGCCTCGTCAGAAGAAGTGGTACTTTTTCTTGAGCTGATGTTGAACTTAATTGAATCTATGTAGGAGACCACAGAAGATAGACACAAAAAGCTGGAGTAACTGAGCAGGACAGGCAGCATCTTTGGAGAGAAGGAATGGATGACGTTTAGGGTCGAGACCCTTCTTCAGACCTGTCTCGACCCGAAATGTCACCCATTCCCCCTCTCCAGAGATGCTGCCTTCCCCGCTGAGTTGCTCCAGCTTTTTGTGTCTATCTTCAGTTTAAATCAGCATCTGCAGTTCTTTCCTACACATAGGAGACACAGACAGGTGAGTATGTGAGTGGGATGGAAAATTAAGTGACGAGCATTAACATGACGTGTAAAGTCTCCATTATGGACTGTATGCAGGTGTTAATGTCATTGAGCTATACAGCCCGGAGACAACCTTGTCAATGCCGACCAAGTTGACATACTGGGCTAGTTCCATTTGTCTGCATTTGGCCCACTGCTGCCTAAGCTCTTTTAATCCATATCTTATCTTATATTACTAAAAGTCTGATCTTGACCAGTTCCTGTTGTTCTGTATATTGATTTTAGAAAGAACGCTGCCGCTTACGGCTGTGATTTTTGGCCATCTTACTCAGACTCCCCCTTCGCTGCGTAGGACAAGAGGAATTTTCCCATTGATGAAAAATAAAAGAGTTATTAGTGTTTAAAAAATGTTGAGATTCTCTCTCTTGAAGGCCACGCCCCTTCCGGAGGGACTATAAAATCCGGAAGTGTTGAGTGCCTCCGTCAGTCTCTGCAATATGGGGGAGCGAGAGGGTCACGTCTCTCAGTCTGAGCTGTGAATAACACTGAACACATGTTACCAAACTGTGAGTGGTTTTACTAACCTGTCAGTGCCCTTAATGTGGTTTGAAAATATAGTTTGGAAATGTTAAAGCTATGTTGCCTTTGGTTTGGAAATGCTAAAGCTGTGTTGCCTTTGGTTTGGAAATGCTAAAGCTGTGTTGCCTTTGGTTTGGAAATGCTAAAGCTGTGTTGCCTTTAGTTTGGAAATGCTAAAGCTGTGTTTCCTAATTAAAGTTACCTTGCCTAATTAAAGTTGCCTTGCCTAATTAAAGTTACCATGCCTAATTAAAATTGCCTTGCCTTCCATATAATTAAAAGTCTAATCTTGACCACTTCCTGTTTGTGCTTTATATTGATTTTAGAAAAACGGCTATCACGTACGGCTGTGATTTTTGGCCATCTTACTCAGAGTCCCCCTCCACTCATCAGGTGCCGAGGATTTTTCCCATCGATGAAAAATAAATATTAGTGTTTAAAAAATGTTGAGATTCGCTCTCCTGTCAATCACGCCATGAATGCCACGCCACTTCTGGTGGGAGGGGGAGAGGGACTATAAAACCCAGAAGTGTGGGCGTGGCTCAATCCCTGCAAGATGGAGGAGGGAGCGGTCACGACTCACTGTCTTTAGTGGCCTTGCACTCTGGTTAGAATGGTATGAAACTGCACTTGAATTTGGTGGCCTTGCACCCTGCTTGAAGTTGTAAGAAACTGCACTTGAATTTGGAGGCCTTGCACCCTGCTTGAAATGGAATTTCAAGGAATAGTCGTGAGTCAACTACCAGCCCACCAGCCGTGAGTGAGTGAGCTGCCAGCACAACAGGCTTGAGTGACTGAGCCGCCAGCCCAAGAATCCATTCGGCCCACAATGTCCCTCCAGAAAGCCCCCCCCCCCCCCACTGGCCACCAATATTGGAATTGCTTTGGGAGGCCAGCCCTCCCCTGTGATGCTGGGACCCAACGGGTCCCACTTAGTCTAGTATCTATCTAAATGTTTTTTGAAAGTCATAAATGTACCCGCTTCTATAGCTTCCTCTGTCAGCTTGTTGCAGATGTGGACTACCCTCTAAGTGAAAATGTTTTGATTGATTGTAGATACGGCATGGAATCCTTCAGTACATCAAGTGCACGCTGACCATCGATCACCTGTTTACATTAGTTCTATATTATCCCACTTTCACATCCACTCTTCAGAACCAGGGGCAATTTACCTAGACCAATTAACCTACAAACCTGCACATCTTTGGGAGGAAAATAGTCCCAGCCTTTTCAATTTCTCCTTGCAACTCAAGCCCACTAGCCCAGGTAAAATCTTGGTGAATCTCTGCTGCTTCCTTTCCAACTTCATGACTTCCATCCTATAGCTGGGTGACTAGAACTGCAGATAGTATTCCCAATATGATCTCACTGACGACTTGTACAGCAGCATTGTACTGTGCCAACGCTAGTGCTAAGAACTCTTTGAATGAAGGCAATCATGTCAAATACCCTTCCACACACTGTTCACCTGGCTTGCCACTTTCAGGAAACCACACAACCGTACTCCCTGATCTTTCTCAGCGGGACTGTGGAGCTCAAATCAGTGGATATTTTTAAGGCAGAGATGAACAAGTTCTTGATTAGAACAGGTGTCAATTGATATGGGGAGAAGGCATGACAATGGGATTACGTGGCAGAGATCAGCCACCTATAACTAGTGAACTTGTGGGACAGGCAGCATCTCTGGGGAGAAGGAATGGGTGATGTTTCGAGTCGATACCCTTCTTCAGACTGATCAGTCTGGAGAAGGGTCTCGACCCAAAATGTCACCCATTCCTTCTCTCCAGAGATGTCGCCTGTCCCGCTGAGTTACTCCAGCATTTTGTGTCTATCTTCGGTTTAAACCGGCATCTGCAGTTGCTTCCTACACACCCTGATATTTCTGTTCTGGAACAATCTCCAGGGCTCTACCATTTGCTGTACAAGTCCTGTCCTTGTTTGACAGACCAAAGTGCAGCACCTCTCACTTGTCAGAGTTAAATTCCATTTGCCAAACCAACGATAATCCACTGAATGCAAGGGCTATCGGGGAGAAGGTGAGGACCAGCAAATCCTAACCTTGCTCCAAATAGGAAAACTTTTTTTGCATCTTATCCAGGCAAATCATCTCATGCAAATCATCTCATTAGGTAGTGCAAAAGCGAAAATAGTTATAGCTGCAGAGAAAGTGTAGATTAAAAAAAATTCCAAGGGCTGTAATGAGGTAGATTGGAAGATCGTGGATGAATCCCTAGCACATGAGAGTCATGCTCAACAGTATGTCAACAACGGGGAAGACGCTGTTCTTGAATCTGTTTGTTGGTTTGTGTGCAGGACTGAGCAGCCTTTAAAATTCTAGATACAATGGGGATTGAAGTCAAACTGGCTCTTCCTTCCATGATCGTATGAGTCTCAGCTTTCAATCAAACTACCTTTGTATCCCCAAAGTTGATGTTTTTATAATGAATAAGCAGACAATTTCACACCAAATAAAAACACTTGTGAAATTCACTCCCCATTTATTTCTGCTAGCAATGTCTCGGGTGTGGTCTCATCCCATGATAGTTCTGGAATTTGGGGACCTTATTCTTCCAGCTGGTATCTGAATGTAAGAAGTAAATATATATGAAGAAGGGTCCTGACGTAATAATGTCGCTTTACCCTGTCCTCCCTGGTTTTCGCAGAGAACGTTCCCTCCGCAACTCACTGGTTAACTCATCCCTTCTCACCTAATCCACCTTCTCACCTAATCCACCCTCTCCCCAGGTGCTTTCCGCTGCAACCGCAGGAGAAGCAACACCTGTCCTTATACCTTCTCCCTCGACTCCGTCCAAGGACCCCAACAGACCTTGCAGGTGAGGCAGAGGCTCACTTGCACCTCCTCCAACCTCATCTACTGTATCCGCTGTTCCAGGTGTGGACTCCTATATATCGGCAAGACCAAGCATAGACTGGGTGATCATTTGGCTGAACAGCTTCGCTCACTCTGTCTGTCTGGGCCTACATGATCTCCTGGTTGCCAAGCACTTTAACTCACCTCCCATTCCCATACTGACCCTTCTGTCCTCGGCCTCCTCTACTGTCACAGTGAGGCCAAACGCAAATTAGAGGAACCGCTTCTGATATTTCACACGGGCTGCTTGCAACCCAGCGGCATGAATATCAACTTCTCTAACTTCATGTAAACATTGCTTTCCCTCTCACTGAGTCCCTGCCCGTCCAAGTTCTCCGACTAGTTTCACCATCCTCCTGATTAATTTTAGTTTGTATGCCTCGTTGTCAACTTCCCCTCAGACAAAAAATGAACCATTTTACATTTCATTGACCAACGTCTGCTTTGATCTGTCGTTTTCACACCTTACCCTTCCTTATCTCTGTTGTCTCCCACTCCCCTGGCTCTCTGGCTGAAGAAGGGTCTCGACCCTGAAACGTCTCTCCAGAGATGCAGCCTGTCTTTGCTCAGCAGGGACACTGGAGGATACCAGTATCTTTGCTGCTGAGTTACTTCAGTATGTTGTGTCTTGTGTAAGTGAATACGGGATGTGACCGGCCGGTGGCGATGGCGGCGGAGGCCAGCGGGCGAGGAGCGGGCCCTGGGCGGGAAGCGGGAGCGGGTGAGGAGCGGCAGCGGCGGCCGAGCGGCCCCTGGGCGGGAGCAGGTGATGAGCGGCAGCGGCGGCGCCATGACCCCGCTCCTGGAATACGAGAGCCAGATCTTCCTGGACTTGTTCCACGAAGATGGGCTGGTCATCACGGCCAAGGGCTTGGGTGTGGACAGGATCCTGCTGAACTTCCTCAGGTTGTACTGTGACCCCGGCAACCTGCTGCTGGTGCTCAACACCAACGTGGCCGAGGAGGTAAGTGGAGGGTCGCGACTCGCGGCGGCAGTAGCAGCAGCAGCATCAGCGGCCGGGATAAGGGGCGAGAGGGTCCCTTCGGCCGGGTTGAGGGTTCATTTCGCCGGGGTGAGGGGGGCCCTGTGGTCGGGATGAGCCCTGGTCCTTGCAGCCCCCACGCCAGGCATACCTGACTGTCTTGTCCTTTACATTGTTGCGGACTTTACCGGCGGACATGCCACCCACACTGTTATGTACATCTGTTAGTGTTGACTGGAGATAATGTCAACAGAGTGAGGGGTTAGGGGAGGAGTCGAGAGTGTTTATTTGTCAAAATGTGTAGGGAGGAACTGCAGATGTTGGTTTAAACCGAAGGTAGACACAGAATGCTGGAGTAACTCAGTGGGACAGGCGACATCTCTGGGGAAAAGGAATGGGTGACGTTTCGTCAGAGGGTTTCTCGACCTGAAAGTCACCTTATTCCCTTTCTCCAGAGATGCTCCCTGACCCGCTGAGTTACTCCAGCATTTTGTGTCTGTCTTTGTGTTTATTTGTCATATGCACTGATTCAGGAACGATGAAATTCTTACCTGCTGCAGCTTTACAGGCACATTAAATGCAGCCACACACCAAATAAATATACAAAAAAAATGATCAGTTGTTTGAGGTATATCATCAGTCCATGATAATGCAAGCCAAAGTACATAGTGCAACCTTAGCAGAGTAAAGTCCATACTAGTTCGGTGCTGAAGTAGGTTATGGTTAGGATTGAGCAGAGTTGTTGAAGTTGATGGGGGAAAAGCTGTTCTTTCATCTGGATATAAAAATTGCCAGGCTCCTTACCCACTTCCAGATGGTAGCAGCATGATGAAAACGTGGCAATCTGAAATGCCACCTATCCTTTTTCTCCAGTGATGCTGTCTGACGTGCTGAGTTACTTCAGCTCTTTGTGTCTATCTTTGATATAAACCAGCATCTGCAGTTCTTTGTTTCTACAGTGTGTCTTTGCTGGTGTCTTGAGGCAACGGTATCTATAGAACTTGGTGGGTCAATACCTAGAACGTATAAGACAACGTTCACCACTTTCTACAGCCTCCTTCATTCTTCAGCATTCAAATTATTGAACCAGGCAGTCGATCAATATGCACTCGAACATGTGCCTGTAGAGATTTGATAAGAGTATTTGGCGATATGACAAATTTCTTAACCTGAAAAAGTAGAGTGGATCATGTTCTGGTAGGCGGCGCGACTCTCGTCTGCAGCGGCCTCTGCAGTCCGTCTGCGTTTTTATTATTTTATGTCTATGTTTTAATGTAGTTTTTGTTATTTGTGTGGGGGGGTTGGGGGTAACTTTTAAATCTCTCCCTGCACGGGAGACCCGACCTTTTCTTTGTCGGGTCTCCGTTGTCGTTGGGGCTGCAACGAGGAGCGGCCTCCAACAGGAAAACCGGGGGCTCTGGTGCTGACTACTCACCTCACCGTCGCGGAACTGGCCGAGTCCAGAGCGGGTGGAGCTGTGGTGGACGCTGCTGCGGCCCGACCCCCGGAGATTCGGTGGCTGCAACTGCGGGTTTGGCGGACAGTGACACCGGGAGCCCGCGGGTCCCTGGAGGGAGACCGCTTTTCGGGGCTTCCGCAGCGGCGACTTCTCCCGCCCGAGTTGCGGGGTTGAAGAGCACCTGGAGCGGGGCCTACATCACCGCCCCGCGCGGCTTGGAATGGCCGCGGGAGTTTGCGAGCGCGCGCCGGGGGCTCTAACACCAAGACCCGGTGTGCGACCTTGCATCACCCGACGTGGCTTAAATGGCCACGGGACAATTCGCCATCGCCCGCCAGGGGCTTTGACTTTGACTCTGACATCGGGGGGGAGAGTGCAGTGGAGAGAAAAGTTTTTTTGGCCTTCCATCACAGCAATGTGATGGATGTTTATGTAAAATATGTTGTGTCTTGGGTCTATTTGTTTGTAATGTATGGCTGCAGAAACGGCATTTCGTTTGGACCTCAAGGGGTCCAAATGACAATAAATTGAATTGAATTGAATTGAATTGAATAGAGGCATTGGTGAGCTTTCTTTGTAAAAGTATCAATATGCTGGACCTTGTACAGATGATCAGAGAGGTGTTTGCCCAGGAGCTTGAAGCTATTAACTCTCTGCACTGCCATCCGGTCGAAGATGTATGTATGGTCCCTCGGATTTCCCGTCCTGAAGTCAACAATCAGCTCCTTGGTCCTGCTGACATTAAGATTAAGATTGATGGTTCTGGAACCACTCAACCAGATCAATCTCCCTGCTGTACTCTGACTCATTATCCTCATCATGTACATCAGGATGTGGTGTGGAACACAGGTGTACTCGTCAAAACCATTGGCTTTGTTGAAGGTAGACAAAAATGCTGGAGAAACTCAGCGGGTGAGGCGGCATCTATGGAGAGAAGGAATATGTGACGTTTCGGGTAGAGAACCTTCCTCAGACTGATGCGGGGATGGGGGGGGCGGGACAGTGGGCTGAGGGAGAGCTGGGAAGGGGGGGGGGGGGGGGGGAAAGAGGGAGAAAGCAACGACTACCTGAAATTGGAGGTCAATGTTAATACCGCTGGGGTGTAAACTACCCAAGCGAAATATGATGTGCTGCTCCTCCAATTTACGCTGGCACTCACTCTGGCCATGGAGGAGGCCCAGGACAGAAAGGTCAGATTCGGAATGGAAAGGGGGGTTGAAGTGCTGAGCCATCAGGAGATCAGGTTGGTTGTTGCGAACTGAGCAGAGGTGTTGGGCGAAGGGATCGCCAAGCCTACGCTTGGTCTCACCGATGTAGAGCAGCTGACACCTGGTGCAGCGGATGCAATAGATCAGGTTGGACGAGGTGCAGGTGAACCTCTGCCAAACCTGGAAAGACTGCTTAGGTCCTTGGATGAAGTCAAGGGGGGAGGTAAAGCGAGAAGTGTAGCATTTCCTGCGGTTGCAAGGTAAAGTGCCAGGAGAGGGGGTGGTTTGCGTGGGAAGGGTTGAAATGACCAGGGAGTTACGGAGGGTGCGGTCTCTGCGGAAAGCCGAAAGGGGAGGAGATGGGAAGATGTAAAGTAGGGAAGCTCGGAGAGAATACAAGATAGGAATTACATGCATTTGGAAGAGAATGGGTTTATTAGGGACAGTCAGCTTGGCTTTATCTTTAGGTAGACACAGAGTGCTGGAGTAACTCAGCAGGTCAGGCAGAAACTCTGGAGAGAAGGAATGGGCGACGTTTCGGGTCGAGACCCTTTTCCAGACTGATGTCAGGGGAGTGGGCGGTACAGAGATAAAATGTAGTTCACTTGCACCTCCTCCAATCTGAGTTACTCCAGTATTTTGTGTCTACCTTCGATTTAAACCAGCATCTGCAGTTCTTACCCACACATGGCTTTATCTTTGACAGGTTGCACTTTACTAACTTTATTGAGATTTTTCAAGAGGTGATTGATGTGGGTAGGGCAGTGGCTGTTGTCTAAATGGATTTTATTAAGGCAGTTGATAAAGTTCTTCAAGATAGGCTGATCCAGAATATTAATACAATACAATACAATACGGTTTATTTGTCACATTGCACATAAAGTGCAAGTGAAATGAATATGTCAGCAGCGGTACAATGATAAAGAACACACACAAAAACACAATAAGAAATTTAACATAAACATCCACCACAGCATTCATCACTGTGGTGGAAGGCACACAATTTGGCCAGTCCTCCTCCATTTTCCCCCGTGGTCGGGATCTCAACCCGCCGCAGCCGTTGCTGTGGGCGTCCAGATGGTAAAAGGACAAGGTACAAGTCCAGGTAAGTCCAGGATCGGCTCTTCCCCACCGGAGACCGCGGCTTTAAGTTGTTGTAGGCCGCAGGCCTGCGGTCGAGATTTAAAGTTTAAAGTTCCCGCCGCGCCGCAGCCAGAAGCACCGCAGACCGCAGGGCCGGCGGTCGAAGCTCCCCTCCAGGGGTGATGGTAAGTCGCCACCGCGCCCGCGGTAGAAGTTGGCCGCGGGCCGGCAGTGATGGCTTCTTCTTCCCCCGGGTCCCCCATGATGGAGCTGTGCAGACCGCACGCGGCTTCAGGCTGCCGGCTACCCCGGGCCAGCGAAACGGAGCGCTCCCCTCCAGCGAGCCCCAGCGAGGGCTCACCCGCTCCACGCCGAGAGTCCACGCTGCACCCGCCGCTGAAGCCCCGGGCGCGTCTCCGGGAAAGGCCGCGCCGATCCTTGCTGTTAGGCCACGGGGGAGGTGACCTGGAAAAAGTCGCCTTTCCATGGAGGAGGCGGCCGAAACGGTTCCCCCCACACCACCCCCCACACAAAACACACAAAGAAACATTAAAAACATACTTTAAAATATACAAAAAAAAATAAAAAAGTTGAAAAAACTAATGTGCTGCTGACAGGGCTGCCGCCATTGCAGCGCCCCCACCGACTTTCACACTAAGATGCTTAGGATCCATTGTGACTTTGTAATGTGGATTCAGAGCTGGCTTGCCATTAGAAGACAGGGTGGTGTTGGAAGCATGTTATTCTGGCCGGAGGTTTGTGGCCAGTAGGATTTGTGCTCGGAGCTCTGTTGTTTGTGGTATATATACATTACTTTTAGATGGGTTGGTTAGTAAGTTGGCAGATGACACCAAAAGTGAGGAAGACTGTCAAAGGATACCATGGGATTTAGATCAGTTGCAGATATGGGCAGTAAAATGGTATCTGGTGTTTAATCCTAGCAAGTGTGAGGTTCTGCACTTGGGAGGTCAAATGTAAATGTATATAGTTTATGGCAGGACCCTTAACAGTATAAATGTACAGTGATCTTAAGGTCCAAGTCCATGTCTCCATGAAAGTGGCAACATGAGTAGATGGATTGGTAAAGAAGACATATAGTATGCTTTATAAACCCAAAACGTCACCTATGCATGTACTCCAGAGATGCTGCCTGATCCATTGAATTACTCCAGCACTTTATCCTTCTATGTCTGATTACAATATATGCAGTTCCTTGTGTCTACGTTTATAAATATTTTGTTGGGCCGTATTTGGAGTATTGTATGCAGTTTTTGGCCGCCGCATTGCAGGAAGATTGGAGGAGGTTTTGAAAAAAAAAATTATTTAGGGATGCAGCAGAGGTTTACCAGAATGCTGCTTTGATTAGAATATATTAGCTGTAAGGAGAAATTGGACAAGCTTGAATTGTTTTCTATGAAGTGTTGGAGGTTGAAGTGAGACCTAAGAGAAATATATGACATTATGAGATACATAGATAGGCTAGACAGAATCTTTATCCCAAGGTGGAAATGTCAAAAACTAGAGGGAGATGTTTGGGTCAAGCTTTTTTTTACACAGAATGTGGTGGGTGCCTGGAACACACAGCCATGGTGGTGGTGGTGGAGGCAAATACAATAGTGGTTTTTAAGAGACTTTTCAATAGACATATTGACATGGAAGGATATGTCTCAGGTGCAGGCGCAGGCACAGGCATCATTCTCGGCAGACATAGTGGGTCGAAGGGCCTGTTCTTATGCTGTACTGTTCCATGTTCTATGATAGGACAAAGTTGAGGAGCTAAATGGCCTTGTTCCTACAATTATTAAGCATTCCTGCAGGATGGAAAAAAGTCCTGTAATTTCACTACTTTGTCATTGCAGTATTCAAAGAGCATGAGAGCTTTATTATGTAGATACATAATTATGGGTTTAACAATTAATATATTCCTATTGGGAAATATGTTTCTCCCTCAAGTACCATATTAAAATAGTGGCAGTGTTGTGTGTATTCAGAGAAAACAATGGAGAATTGATGTCCATATACCAGGATTATTTTGGAATAAAATAGTTGCAAACGCTTTAGCATGTAAGTACATCTCTGACAATACCCCATATGAATTAATCCCTGAGGAATAGTAACTCATGATCATATTTCAATGCTTGATACGCACAAATCTGAATTTGCATTCCAAAAATATGTCTTCACATTCCCAAATGAAGGTAACTGCTATTCATACATCGAATTATTAATTAGAATTGCATTTCCCCAATTCCAGAAATCCTCTCGAGATGCTGCCCGTCCCGCTGAGTTACTCCAACATTTTGTGTCTACTTTTGATTTAAACCAGCATCTGCAGTTCTTTCCCACACATTGATAAACCTTAGGTAGTTGATGTATTGGTCATCATTGTTTTAATTAATCATGCAAGCATTAATAACTTAAATCAATGTGTAAATAACAACATATAACAACATATTTAATAGGCTCCAACAGCACACTGAAGATTTAAGCTTTCAACTATCTCCTCAGGATATTGACTTTGAGCCTGCAATTAGACATATGCTTCACTACAGAACTTGCCCTCACTTTTTTTGGAATCCACCATGCTTGTTTTGCTGACAAAGTTAATACTCTCTTTTCATGAGGAGCTAAATGGCAAGTTTGTTCATATAAGCTTTGAAAAAAAGTCAGACTTAACAATATTCAGATTAGCAGATGCCATAAAATGAAATACTCCCTTTTTAAACATAGTAAAGTAGTCAAATAAATTATAGACCAAAAAGATAATCTTTGGAGGTATGATTGGTATACTGAAAGTAAAGTTTGGTTCTCGCTTCACACACAAAAGAGAATGGTTTCTTATTAAAGGAGGGGGTGGTGGAGAAATCAGATAAAATTGGATGAAGGGGAACAAATTAAAAGATTATCAGGCCTCAGAGTAGAAAACCATAAAATCCAGATGAAATGTACCCAACATTAGTAACGGGATAACATGGATGGAGATTACTAAGATTTACTCTTCTAATCCTTAAATAAATAAAAACATGATGGATGGGAGCATGGTTGGACCAGTCGGCATTATGAATGGTGGTCAGGATCATTTCAAAGACAATGGTCATGAACAAAAAATATTGCTGCTAGGAAATGTATGGGATTAATAAATGAAAACACAAATTCATTAAATTTATTGATTGATATATTTGATGATATAGCATAGAGAATTGTTAGAAATAATCAAACTGATAATGCATTCTTAGACATTAGAGGGAAGCTGATACTGTATTTACCCCAAAATACAGAACCAATAAAGTTTAAGAAATTGAAAGCCATGAATTAACAAATTGATGTAACTATGGTCGTGTCATTGGCTAAGAAACATGAAGCAAAATGTGGGGAATGTTTTTTTAAACTGAAGAGAAGCTGTGTTCCCTGGAGATTAGTTTTAAGGTCACACTTTTTGTGTCAAATTTGCTTTGGGGGCTCGAGTATGTCGAGGATATGGCTGACAATGTTGTCATTTGATGGTTGATGTTTGCAAACTGCATGAATAGCAGTTTTAATTCTTGCATTGCATTTTAAACTGTGAACATGTAATAAAAGCTTTTTGTTTTGGGGAAAAAAATCTTTGAATGCAACAGGACAAGTAAAGGGTCTGTCCCACTTTCACGACCTAATTCACGACCTCTGCCGAGTTTGCCCTTGACCCATACTCGCAGCATGGTCGTCACGAGGTCGTAGGAGGTCGTAGCAGGCCGTGATGCTAGTCGTAGGTACTCGTGGCATCAAGTAGGTCAGGGCATTTTGTCTAGCATGATGAAAAATGTCCACGAGTAAAAAAGGTCGTGAATTAGGTTGTGAAAGTGGGACAGGCCCTTAAAGATGGTTTCCAACTATTGCATGTTGTAATTACATTTCAACTGCCTTATAAACAAAACAGAAAGTTATTTCATAAGACAGAAAGAAGAATAAAATGTTAAATGATTTGATTATGCGTTCTCTATTTCAGCAATATTTTATTGAGCAGTTACGGTCTGAAGGAGCCTCCCATCTTCCTCGTATTATTACCAATGAAATTCCAAGTAATGAGCGTTACTCAGTATACACAGAGGGTGGAGTCTTATTTGTGACTAGTCGAATTCTGGTTGTTGATTTTTTAACAGATCGTATTCCTGCCAATCTAATTACAGGTGAGTGATTTTATTCTAAGCTTTTCCCAAAACAAAAACCTTTTAAAATAGTTTCTTCTTCATCTGCCTAAATATTAGGATGTGAGGCAAGATGAACTGCCATTAGAAAGGCGCTATATAAATCCCATCCATTATTATTATTTCTTACACTGAGAAAGATAATGGTATCGACCAGAAATTTAGTGCCTCAACTTTAATCTATTTTGT
Source organism: Amblyraja radiata (assembly GCF_010909765.2). NCBI lineage: Eukaryota > Metazoa > Chordata > Chondrichthyes > Rajiformes > Rajidae > Amblyraja > Amblyraja radiata. The sequence goes on from NC_045977.1 coordinate 8,341,116, forward strand.
TTCCTTTCCTTGTGAAATTTTTGTGGAAGTTTAAAGGAAAATGCAACTTCTCCTGATATCATACGAGCTGATTATTACTGCAAATATTTCACTGATATTCACATTCCTTTGACATAAAATGCATTTACCAGAGGACGAGGTTTTGTCACCTCTTCCCAAGTTCTTTCATGTGTATACTTAGCTTCATCATGATCATTGAAAACTTAATGGCTTCAGTATTCTTTATCAAAACTCTCCTATGTTATTGATATATTTTTGCAAATAAAGCTTTGAATTGCCATCTTAGGTGCAGCCTGTTTATTTAAACAAGTGTGTTCGATGTCAGCTGAAAGGCTGTCAGTCTGCCTTACGGTGAGTAAATGAATATTCTGCAAGTATTTGGTTCTGACATTTTGCAATAATCAACTAGCCACAGACAACATCAACATCTTCAACCTCTCAGTTCAAATGTCTACCGTCCTCACCTGCTTCAAGAAAACCATACTTTCAGTTGCCCAAGAAAGTAAAATGACTCTTTGCAACGACTACCACCCAGTATCTCTAACACCTACCAAATGTAGTTGTTTGAAAGAATCATAATAGTAAGAATCATAACATCTGCGCCCGTCACGTGGACAAGTTAACTCACTACAAATTGTGTACAGGGAAAGTAGGTCTGCGGAGGACACCATATCTCTTGCACTACATTCGGCTCTGGATCGTCTCAACAATGTCTGGATGCTTATCACAATTTGCAGCTCAGCTTTCAACACTGTAATGCAAATAAGCTTATCCCTAAACCTCTGGATCTTGGTCTTGGGATCTCCATCTGTATCTGGCTTCTGGACTTCCCAACTAACAGACCCAATTTGGTTAGAATTGGACATCGTTTCCTGCACCCTGATTCTCAACACTGGTGTCCCTCAGGCTTATGTGCTCAGTTCCTTTTCTCTGCTCCCTGCACAAGTACAACGCCAGCTTGATCTTTAAGTTTGCCGATGACACCACTGTTGTCACCGAAGATAGACACAAAATGCTCAACGGGACAGCAGCATCTCTAGAGAGTAGGAATGGATGATGTTTATTCTTTTACTTTAGGTATGGCATACTGGCGCATACCGTCACAAAAAAAACATTACTTCTTTCACATCCTATATAATCTTACTCTTAACTCTACTTCATTCGCTCATTCCATTATTGTACTTCAATTTATTTTTGTACTACTCGGTTCTGCTGTAGAAGCTTCCACCTTTGTGCTGTTTTGAACTTGTTGTTTTATTTATAGTTGTATTTATCATTACTGTATGTAATTTCATAGCTCACTCTTTGAACTATGAATTTAATTTTTGTGCATATAACAATAACCTAATCTGAATCTAAATGGTTGATCTCAGAGAGGGTTAATCATCTGACATTCCCCAGAGAGAGAGTGAAAATTCTACCACCTTCCTCCAATGATATCGATGGTGTCAGATTTCATAACTGAGGATATAAATCTCTGTAATCCCAGTTAGAGCAATTTTATTACATTCTACGTGACTGTATTGTCTGATTTATAGACTTGGATCCTTCTTTCAGAAACAAAATCATTATATTTGCTGTCGACTCTCCAGTTGTTTAAACCTAAATTACAGGTAGTTGCAGGAATGACTCCAAAGAACACTACATACGTGCAAATTAATAGAATCACGACTTTGCTTTTTTTTTCATATGATTAGTTTCTATGTCCACCATTTGTTCTTATACAACAATGATAACATTCAAAATAGAGTAAAGACAAAAAGTTAAGTTTACAACGGCAATGCATTAGCTTCATCCGCCCATTGTTTTATCATTATTTGAGATGAAATATTCAAGCAATTCAAACAATGGATATCACTCCAAGGAAGAGAACAAAGATTATAACCTTGCATCACATTGCTTGATGTCACAGCGAGAGATTGCAAAGTTGGTAGGGGTGAGCCAAGCTTTTGTCTCCAGGATCGCCAAGCAAGTGTCCAAAACCGGTCACTATTGCTTAAGAGGACGGACATGTGCGGCGGCAAAAGAAAGGTGGCTGCAAGGGATGAGGCCTTGCTGATTCGGGGAAGTAAGAACGAAAAGCAAGCCATGCCCTGAAGAAAGATTTGGAGGCAGCAGGAGCCTCAATAATCTCGCGTACGGTGTATCGTGCTTTGATGAAGTTGATCTTCAAAAAAACTATTTCTAACTATTACAATGAAGAATCGGTGATAAAGTGCCATATCGACCAGTTTGTCAAACATCCTGAAAATAAGATGTTTTGGTGTTGATTCAGCTGCAACGGTGTTGAACCACTACACCCCGTTGATCGAATGGTCTGATCGCCGAAATACATTGATGTATTGCAGAGAAGACTGGTGGTGAAAGTTGGCAAGGACTTTTCTAAATAGGCCTGGAATATTCCAGCAAGACTTTTCACCGTGCCACACATCAAAGATGGTGACCCCATTTTGCCAGTTTTTCTTGGACTGGCCTGGTACCTCGCCTGACTTCAATCCGATTGAGAATTTGTGGTCAATTATCAGGGAGAGACTGAAAGGAATTGACCGTATCATGAGACAGAAACTCATTTAGGCCATAATTCATCTGTGAAAACATCCTTGTAAATTGTCAAAATACGATTGATTCCCTGCCAAATCGTGTCAAGACTTGATAACGAAATATCATCATCATCATCATCGTTGAAAACATCAACGGGCACGGTGCCTTACTATACAGGCACGGAAATCGCTATCAAAACATGCGGGGGACACAATTTCTTGGCGGCCACGCGCACGCATGCGCACACATGCGAAGCTTCGGCCGTGGGCCCTGTGGACGGTAACATCGGGAGCTGACCTGGTTGGTGACCGACTCCGAACTCCAGCAACAGCAGCTTCGCCCGCCCCGAATCGTGGGGCTTGAATCGGCCCGTTCACGGGGTCTTTCTTCGGCCGGCGGGGGCTTCAACATCGAGAGACTCGATCGCCTCGATGCAGCAGTTTAATTTTAAGCCGCGCCGGGCGCTGAAAGGCCCTGCGAATGGGCTGATTCTGCGCTTAGAAAGCAGCTGATGAAGTCCGGATTACAAAATATAGATAGATAGATAGATAGATAGAATTTATTTGCCACGCAACCAGGGTCGGTGGTATTTGGGTTGTCAGCAACGGTACAATAATAAAGAACACACAACCACAATAAAAATGTAACACAAACATCCACCACAGCATTCATCACTGTGGTGGAAGGCACAGAACTTGGCCAGTCCTCCTCCATTTTCCCCCGTGGTCGGGACCTCCACCCTATGGGTGGGATCATCCCCCACCTCTCAAAGTAGGGGGGGGGCCCCCCCCCCCCCCCCATCCATCCCAGGATTTCCACCCCTGCCGACAGTGATCACAACTTCTACTGAAGTGTGGATGGCCGTTGGCTCACTAGGAGCTTATCCATCCTTTGACAGGTCTTGTTTCTGGTCCTGCTGGGAGTCCACAGCCCCCTCCTCATCTGGCAAACCAGGTGGGGGAGAACATTTAGTCGCCGACTATCCCACCATGGAGCAGGTAGCACGGGATTACATGGTACCCCTGGCGGGGGTACTCCCCCCGACCTGACCATTAATAGAAATGTGGTAGACATATAATGCACTAAAGACTTAATGGTGTGATGACAACGAATGAAAGGTATCCTCATGACATATATTGACTTGTTATACTCAAGTGTATGCTTGATTCAATTAATTTGCACAAGGATGTAAGTGCTGGATTATGTTTATGTCTCTGCAGGTATTTTGGTATACAGAGCTCACAAAATCATTGATTCATGTCAGGAAGCATTTATTCTTCGTCTGTATCGGCAGAAGAATAAACAGGGTTTTATCAAGGCCTTCACAGACGATGCAGTGGCCTTTAGTCTTGGATTCTGTCGGGTGGAACGAGTAATGCGAAACCTGTTTGTTCGTAAACTGTACCTCTGGCCCAGGTAAGCTCTATATGGGGAAACATCATAACCTGTATCACCAGCTGACAGGAATGATGTTCTCTCAAAATCCTCTTACACTTGTTAATTTGTCAATTTGTTAATTTGGTTCTTTGAGCTCAATGTGATTTCTTTTATTCAAGTGCTAATTTATTTTAGTTATTCCATCAAGATGAGAAAACAAGTTTCAAAAGGATTTTAGTTTATCTGTTGAGTGCTGTCCTCCACTGTTTCAGGAGATTAAGGGCTAAATGATTTCCTTTTATTACGTGCCTAATGGCAATGTTTTGTTCCAAAATTATAGAATATATGCTTATATACCATTATAAAGCTACTGAATCAAAAGTAAATACATCTGTGTAAATTTCATAAAAATCATTCATGGCAGTACAAATATTGGAGGCAAAAGGTAAGTCCACTTGAAACTGAAGCATCTCAGCAATTTGAGGTCTCGACCCAAAACGTCACCCATTCCTTCTCTCCAGAGATGCTGCCTGTCCCGCTGAGTTACTCCAGCTTTTTGTGTCCATCTTCAATCCATTTCCCTGTCAGGACATGCATTGGAACTAGACATTCCCTGAAACAAACAGGTGCAGTGGTAGACAAGTATTTTTATATATGTATTACAACATAAAAACAGCCATTTAGCCTGTCTGATCCAAGCAGCTTACAAAAGAGCAATCCTAGCCATACTATTCCCCTGTGACTTATTCTCTCTCATACTGTATGTTGTACGACACCCTTTCCATCGAATTTTTATATACATTAAAGGATAATTTATAATAGCCAATTATCCTACCATGCACCCTTGATATTATACAATACAATACAATACAATTTTATTTGTCATTTGAACCTCATTGAGGTTCAAATGAAATGTTGTTTCTGCAGTCATACACACAAGAAAAAGACCCAAGACACAACACAATTTACACAGACATCCATCACAGCGCATCTCCTCCTCGCTGTGATGGAAGGCAAAAACTTATCCCTCCCCTGCACTCCCCATTCCCCTCCCGATGTCAGAGTCAAAGCCCCCGGCGGACGATGGTAATTGTCCCGCGGCCATTTACGCCGAGCCGGGTGATGCAAGGCCGCACTCCGGGTCTTGGTGTTGGAGCCCCCGGCGGGCGCTAGCAAAGTCCCGCAGCCATTCCAAGTCGCGCGGGGCGGTGATGTAAGGCCCCGCTCCAGGTACTCTTCAACCCCGCAACTCGGGCGGGAGAAGTCGCCGTTGCGGAAGCCCCGAAAAGCGGTCTCCCAGCAGGGACCCGTGGGCTCCCGGTATTACTCTCTACCAGACCTGCGGTTGGAGCCTCCGAATCTCCGGGGTCAGGTCGCAGCAGCGCGCCACCACCGCTCCTCCCGCTCCGAACTCGGCCAGCTCTACGATAGTGAGTAAAGTCCGCAGCTCCGCGACTGGAGCCCTAGGTCGTTCCTGCTGGAGGCCGCTCCACGTTGCTTACAAGAATGTATTTATTATATATACAGGCCGATCTCAATTGGAACTAGACACTCCCTGAAACAAACAGGTGCAGTGGTAGACAAGTATTTTTATATATGTATTACAACATAAAAACAGCCATTTAGCCTGTCTGATCCAAGCAGCTTACAAAGGAGTGTAATTATATATATAATATATACAATATTATATATACAAGCCGTTGCTCAGCCCCAACGACAACGGAGACCCGACAAGGAAAAGGTCGGGTTCTCCGCACACACACACACACACACACACACACACCCCGTCAAAAAAATAAAAACTACATTGAAACAAGACAAAAAATAATAAAAAGGCAGACGGACTGCAGAGGCCGCTGCGACGTGAGTCGCGCAGCCCACTGGAAATACAAGTATACATACAATTATTTATTGTCATTTGAACCTCAAATGAAGTTCAAACGAAATTTGGTTTCTGCAGTCATACAACAAGAAAAGAACCAAGACACACAACCAACACAATTTACACAAACATCCATCACAGTGAATCTCCTCCTCACTGTGATGGAAGGCAAAGTCTTGTCTCTCACCTGTGTTCCATTCTCCCGATATGAAAGCCCCCGGCGGACGATGGCAAGTCTCACGGTTGGTGAGACAAAACTGAAGCACCCTGAGAAAACCAACACGTTCACAGCAAGAACATGCAAACTTCACACGAACAACACCTGAGGTCAGGATCATACATAGATTCCTGGAGCTAAAGAAACCTTGTGCATCATTTGAGCTCAATGCACATGCCAGAGAGCATCCATGCTATAACACATCACATGCACGAAAGCACAGGCAATAAGTTTGTACCAGAATTCTCTTCGCCAATATGAAAATGGCTCAACATTTGGGGAGCAAAGCATTAGATGGATTGGTTTCATCCCTGCTATTAATTGGTACTAACACTGAAAGCAAAAAAATCAATCAAGAGTTTCAAAGAAAGTTCAAGTATTCTGCAAACCAAATAAAAGTTGCTAATTTATGCAAAGTTCTGTTATTTAGCCAGCTTCAATCTGGCTGGCGGCTTCAGTGACATTAAATACATCAAGACAAGAATTTTAATTGTTAAGGCAAATTATTTCAGCATGATTCAATGGGAAAAGTTTGTGATCCTCTCTGCCTGACACATGCCAGGTACAGAGAAAATAAGACAAAGTTGTGGAAGTCAATAATGCATTCATCGAGCGACATCTGACCTTTTAATTCCTTGATCCTTTTGTAGCTCATCCCAGTTAGCAAAGAAAAACACTGACGCTTGTAAAACTGAACTGATGAAGATGAATTGCTGGCAGTGCTTGGTATTAAGGCAGTGTTCTGAGTATCAACTAGGTTATTCGATTCTGTAGTTTGACTTTGAAACGGCTTGCTTTTTATTATAAATGCATTACTGTATTATTTTGAGATCGGCCTGTATATATAATAAATACATTCTTGTTAAGGTCCTCAAGTGCCATTGATTTTGTGCAGTTTGTGCTCGTTATAACGAGGAACACATTAAAGCAGTACAGAAGTGGGTTTTGTAATTGGAAGTATAGTGCCCTTCCACAAGAGCAGGTGTGCCAGAGAGCATTGTCAGGCAAAATATTTATCCAAATGGTTCATACCTTGCTTTAGCCTTTCTCAAATAAATCTAAACTTGTCAACACTAAAAGGTATTAAGCATCTTAAAACTCTTTCAAATTCAAATCCAATTTAAGTTTAGCCAGATGACCACATCAATTACTCTTACTCGGAGGTGAAAGTATTTCATGTATGTAATTCATTATAATACCATATATATACTGAATGTCAACACTGATTCAGCGCTGACTTCCAGCACCAGAAATGCCAAACTGCTTTTAAATCAATCGATCTTAATGTCAGCCTGCGATGTGGTCTCCAAGCTAAGCATTTTAACTACTATTATGATTAACTTAGTGTGCATTCAAAGCTGAAATTGGTAAATTTTCAAACCAAATACACATTTAAGGCTTTACAGCATAGGAGATGAACAAACGGTTGAAATTATTTTAGTTTTGGTTAGATGCTAATGGAAGTGATTCATGAACTCTGAATGGTATTGTGGTATTGAGTAACTTTAGCTGTGTTGGAATATAATTGTTTTCGGACAGAACTACTTTTCTTTGGGTCTATTTATTGAAAGACTACATGCGACATCTCTCATTGGTATATTTCTCTATTCTATTAGGTTCCACATGGCAGTCAGCTCTTTCCTAGATAGACACAAACCTGAAGTAATCGAGCTGCATGTTTCACTCACTCCTGCCATGCTGACTATACAGACTGCCATTATGGATGTGATGAATGCCTGTTTGAAAGAGCTTAAACACCACAACCCATCGCTGGATGTTGAGGATTTGTCTCTTGAAAATGCAGTTGGGAAGTCCTTTGAAAAGGTTTGTAATTTGGAATTTTGTTCTGAAGAATATATTTAGGTCAGCATTCTGTTGCTAAGCAGAGACTAAAGTCACAGCTTTGACAGGCAATTTCATTAATCTATGTGGAGTTTTGTCCAATCTTTCTGCGGCACATTTTGAGTCAAACCTCTATTATATATCAGGTTCACCTTCACAAGTCCCTTTCATTGTTCTAAGTTTACTTTCACTGCCTAATACCATGTCCCGTGATAGTATAGCCTCAGGGTAAAAGCAATTAAACCTTTTTGTTCTGTGAACCAGATATCAGAATGACTTTCACTTCTCAGATGTTCTAAAAGGCAGGCTGATCAACACCATAGTTAAACAAAGCCAAATCTAAATCAGCGAACTGTATAATTTACAATCGTCTGTACTGAATAGAATTTAAACCCTTGCGTGACTTCACATAAATTTAGCCTCTTCTCCTGGAGAAATAAATAGCAGCACATTGTGCCCATTACTGGGATAAACGTCACCTAGCTCATCAGTCAGTCCTTTGATCCTCATTGGGATATTTACTCTGGGTTCAAGATTCAAGAGACTTTATTGTCATGTGTCCCAGATAGGACAATGAAATTGTTGCTTTGCTTCAGCACAACAGAATATAGTAAGCATAAATAAATACAGAACTGATCAGTGTGACCATATACCAATGAATATATATATATGCACACATAAATAAACAGATAAAGTGCAATGGGCTATTAATGTTCAGAGTTTTGTTTGAGTGGAGTTTGATAGCCTGATGGCTGTGGGGAAGAAGCTATCCTGAAGCTATTTTGCTCCTTTCCAAAATGTTGAATTGACTGTGGTCAATCTGTCTCTCGCTTCTTCCTTGGCCAAGAATAAAATCCAGCAGTTGATCTCTGTTCCTTTCCTTAACCAATGCTTAACTAATAATCGATTCAACTTTCTAAAACTGAAAATCGTTGTGCTGTTTCGAAAGCAACGTATATAAATTGTAAATAATGTAAACACTCATTTGGTCCTGTAACATCTCTGGAACTCTCTCTGCAGATGCTACGTGAAACATTTTACATTTTCATTAAAAATTTCCAGCATGTGCAGTTTCTTTCTTTTCGTGTATTGTATAAATTGGTTCACCAATCTTAAATACACATATATCTGCTCTATTCAAATAATTTAATTCCCTTATATTAAAATTTAACTTGGATTAGAAGTAACGATTTATTATGAATCATGCTACATTCTTTCCATGGTAAAATATTCAGAAATCCTGTCTGTGACCCATCTGACATTTTAGATTATGCTACATCAAAGAGCTCTCCTGAGAGGAGCAACTATGTTCTGTAATGTGGCAATCAAAGTTGTCTCAAACTCTAAAATGATGTATCGCTTTGTGGTTAGAAAGACTGAAGCATTACATGAATATGAAACACCTGCGCAGCAAAGAAAGAACATTCATCAAACTACACTCAAGTTGTCTGAAGAGGGATTTTCTTTTGGGAAAATAACCTATTACAGCGCAGGTCCATTGTGAATTATCTTTGAAATGGAAGAACAGTGATACCTGAAATGAGCCGTTTAGTTGTGTCCATGAGATCTATAATACCCGAAAGTAAACAAAAATGCCAGTACCAAGTCATTTAGTAGGCTGAACCTATCACATTGACCATGAACAAAGCAGGAGAATATCCTCAAAGGCTAGATTATAGTCATAAAGATCTTATGCAAAAGAAAATTGCATGTACAGCAAAATGGATGACTGAGCACACAACAAATTAAATGTAGGAAGGCTAACGGTGTTATGATCATTATTATCTGGCCAATTTTAGTTTGTATTGCTGAGGGAAAATAAGGGTAACAAATACTAAAAATGCTTTTTTAACAACATATTTTCTCCTATTTTACAGGCAGTACGTTATTATTTGGATCCAGTCTGGCACCAGCTCGGTACAAAAACCAAATCCTTGGTACAGGATTTGAAGATTCTCCGTACCCTATTACAGTATTTAACCCAATACGACTGTGTTACCTTTCTCAATCTATTAGAGTCTCTTCGAGCCACTGAGAAAGCCTTTGGCCAGAATTCAGGTAATTGTGAAATTAGTTCTGAAAATTCTACTGCTGGGTTCATTATTGAGGAAATACATCTTGACCATCCAACAAATTATAGAGTCATAGAGTGATACAGTGTGGAAACAGGCCCTTCGGCCCATCTTGGCCACACCGGCCAACAATGTCCCAGCTACTCTAGTCCCACCTGCCTGCATTTGGTCCATATCCCTCCAAACCTGTCCTATCCATGTACCTGTCTAATTGTTTCTTAAATGTTGGGATAGTCAAGACAAGAATCAAGAGTGTTTTATTGTCGTATGTCCCGGACGGGACAATGAAATTCTTGCTTGCTGCAGCACAACAGAATATGTGAATATGAACAGTCTCTGCCTCAACTACCTCCTCTGGCAACTTGTCCCATACATCCACCACCCTTTGTGTGAAAAAGTTACCACTCAGATTCCTAGTAAATCTTTTCCCCTTCACTTTAAACCCATGTCAAGCTTGAAATGGTTCAGAAAAGATTTACGGGGATGTTGCCAGGACTAGAGGGTGTGGGCTATAGGGGGAGATTGAGTAGGCTGGGTCTCTATTCCATGGAGCGCAGGAGGATAAGGGATGATCTTGTAGACGTGTATAACGTCCAAAATCCACAATGGGGTAGAAAAAAAAAATTGCCTGTAGAAATTAGCAAGTTTTATCATTAAAAAAACTATATGGTTCAAGATGTATTTCCTCAATAGTATTTCCTCAATCTGAAGAAGGGTTTCTGCTCGAAATGTTGCCTATTTCCTTCGCTCCATAGATGCTGCCTCACCCGCTGAGTTTCTCCAGCATTTTTATCTAGCTGGTTCAAGATGTATTTAGGACTAATCAGTTCTTAGTGGGTTGAGAGGGGAGATATCTGCAAAACAGCTGTTGTTTCTCCCAGCTGTCTTAGTTGTGATGAGAATTTGAGGTGATAATAACTGATATTAGCACTGTGCTGCCAGACTGATCATCTCACTTCTTGTTAAATTATATTTCAGTCACGTCAAATGTTTTAGGAGAGTTTTGCTGACATGAACATTTTAAAATGTATTTAACCAAAACATTGAGCATTGTGAAAAAGTGATCAAAAGGCTAAACTTGGCAGTAGTAAAACATTACCTTAAGAAAAACAGCTTAATCAGCATTAGCGCTGCTGTAGCTAATATGGGAAATACCCTGGGATGACAGGTTGCTGTAATTAATGTATTATTTGAATGTTTTGCTGCCATGCTTCCTGCTTCTATCTGCATTGCTACCAGCAACATATTTCATGCACAACCAGATGGCACCTTAGCTGGTGTTGCAGAAATCCCCAGTTATAGCTACAAGTAGCTGGCAGTGTACAAGTTGGGGGCTGTACTGACTGACAGCCCTTGGCAGAATATAAAAAACAAAAACTGAAAATGCTGGTAAGATACAGCATCCGTGGAGAGAAAATCATTTCAGATTGATTGCATTCCGATCTATTCTGTGAAAAAATTATTGACTTGCAATGGTAACTGTTCCTTCCCACACAAATGCCTCACCACCTTTCAAGCATTTCCAGCGATTTCTGCTTCTATTTCATATTGACAGAATCCCTGTTTTATTGCTTTTCGATACCTATTATTATGTGCTTGCAGGGTGGTTATTCCTGGATGCCAGCAATACAATGTTTGTGAATGCCCGCGCCAGGGTTTACAGGTGTCCTCAGGCACAGCTCAAAACCTCAGTGAATGTGGCAAAATCTACAGCAAAAGAAACAGACCCGACAGGTGTGTAAGTTGTATCTCTGCTACAATAAGGACTGTAATAAACTGGAGCTCTTTTGTCTGGCATTTGAGCAGTTTTGTATGTTTCCAGAATTAATATTTAGTTGTTGGAATTCGTAAACTTAACCTGCTGAACTGAGAAAGCTTAATTTTCTATTCCAGTAATGTTTTGCATGTTCTGAATACCATCTTCATTGTGTGGTGGCCAGAACAAAGGTGGCACTGCATTAACAAATTAACCATACTGCTAATGTATCTACAATCCAGTTGGCAAAGGTTCTAACCTCTCTTTCATAGTAGTCCACATTTTAATGTTAGATAATAATCCTTTAGAAGAAATTGAAGTAAATCAAGTTACCTTTTGAGGATCAAGTAAATCAAGTTACCTTTTGAGGAGTATGCCAAATCTTCAAGCCTGCATGGCTATTTACCTTGATTACGGCCCAGGCCTCTTCTGTGCTGGTTCTACATAGCACTCAATTCTCTTTTAATTTTGTATTTGCTTATTTTTTTAAATGCACATTGATCTCGCTTCCACTGCACTCTGAGTGGAGAATTGCAAATATTTACCATCTTCTGAGAAGACCTAGTCATAGAGCATGGCAACAGTCTATTTGGCCCACCATGTAGATGTTGACCCATCTGTACCCATCCCATCTTCCAGTATTGAATCATGGAGTCATGTAGCACTGAAACAGGCCTTTTGGCCCAACTTGTACATGCTGACGAAGATGCCGCATCTAAATTTGTTCGATTTACCTAAGATTGTCCCATATTTCTGCACTTGGCTCATAATCTATGCCTGGACAATTCAAGTATTCATATGGACACCTTGTAAACGCTGTCGTGTTGTTTAAGAAAGAACTGCAGATGCTGGAAAAGTCAAAGGTAGACAAAAATGCTGGAGAAACTCAGCGGGTGAGGCAGCATCTATGGAGAGAAGGAATAGGCGACATTTCGGGTCGTGACCGTTCTTCAGACTGATGTCGGGGGGGGGGGCCGGGAAAAAGAAAGGAAGAGGCGGAGACAGTAGGCTGTGGGAGAGCTGGGAAGGGGAGGGGAAGGAGGAAGAAAGCAATGACTCTGAAATTGGAGAAGTCAATGTTCATACCGCTGGGGTGTAAACTACCCAAACAAAATATGAGGTCCCTGGTCAATTTGTCCCTTCCCACCCAAACCACCCCTCCCCGGATACTTTCCCTTGCAACCGCAGGAAATGCTACACTTGTCGCTTTACCTCCCACCTCGACTCCATCCAAGGACCCAAACAGTCTTTCCAGGTGAGGCAGAGGTTCACCTGCACCTCCTCCAACCTCATCTACTGCATCCGCTGTTCTAGGTGTCAACTTCTCTACATCGGTGAGACCAAGCGCAGGCTTGGCGATCGCTTGGCCTGACACCTATGCTCATTTCGCAATAAACAACCTGATCTCCCGGTGGCTCAGCACTTCAACTCCCCATTCCATTCCGAATCTGACCTTTCTGTCCTGGGCCTCCTCCATTGCCAGAGTGAGGCCCAGTGTAAATTGGAGGAACAGCACGATTTGGATGAGAATGTACAAGGCATAATTAGTAAGTTTGCAGATGATGTTAGTGGGTGGTATTGATTGTATTAGTAAGATACTGAAGCTTGTTATCAAATATTATAGCAGGATCTTGATCGGCTGGACAAGTGGTAAGAGGAATGACCGATGGAGTTTATTGTTGAGAAGTGTGAGATGTAGCGTTTTTGGAAATCAACCCGGGTCAGGACTTTCACAGAGAACGGCAGGGCCCTGGAGAATATTATAGAGCAGAGGGGTCTAAGAGTGCAGGTACATAGTTCCGTGAAAATTATGTAACAGATGTACAGGTTTGTCAAGAAGGCTTTCAGTACATTGGCCTTCATCAGTCAGGTATCGAGTATAGAAGTATATAGATGAATACAGTATTCTATAATGTTGTGTTTATTTTATTGGTGTGCTGCAATGGCAACTCAAATTTTACTACACCAATCGGTGTATGTGACAATAAATGTCCTTTGTCCTTTGTCCTTGTCCAAGAGTATACAAGACATCGATGATGCCACACTTACAACATTCAGTTCAGTATTGATCACACTGCTATAGGAAGGATGTTATTACGCTGGAAAGACTGCAGAGAAGATCTACAAGATGTTGTCAAGACCTGAGGGTCTGAGCTACAGGGAGAGGGTAGGCAGGCTTGGACTTTATTCCTTAGAACGCAAGAGGCTAAGGGGTGATCTTATAAAGGTGTATAAAATCATGAGCGGAATAGATGGGGTAAATGAATGGTCTTTTACCAAGAGGAAGGGAATAAAGGGAAAGATTTACTAGGGATCTGAGAAACATTTTTTTTCACACAGAGGGTGGTGGGAATATGGAACAAACTGTAAGAGGTCATAAGGGATAGGAGTAGAATTGGGCCATTTGGCCCATCAAGTCTACACTGCCATTCAATCATGACTGATCTATCTCTCTCCCTCCTAACCCCATTCTCCTGCCTTCTCCCCATAACCTCTGCCATCTGTACTAATGAAGAATCTATCTCTGCCTTAAAAATATCCACTGACGGCCTCCACAGCCGTCTGTGGCAAAGAATTCCACAGATTCACTGAGAAGGTTGTTGCGGCAGGCACTATAACAACATTTAAAAAACATTTTGACAGGTATATGGATAGGACAGGTTTAGAGAGATATGGTCCAAACATAGGCAGGTGGGACTAACGTAGATGATCAGTCCGAAGAAGGGGCTCGACCAGAAACATCACCCATTTTTTTTTCTCTCCAGGGATGCTGCTTGTCCCGCTGAGTTACTCCAGCATTTTGTGTCAACCTTTAAGTTCAATAGTTCTTTATTATCACATATACCAATGTACACTGATTTTTTTTTTTGCACCCAGGTCAATAAAGTATTACTGTACATAATCACAATCTTAGATTAAGTAAAATACTGTAGTCCACTCAGACAATATACAAGAGTCCAAGGTACACAAAATTGCTGGAGGAACTCAGCGGGTGCAGCAGCATCTATGGAGCGAAGGAAATAGGCGACGTTTCGGGCCGAAACCCTTCTTCAGACTGATGGGGGGTGGGGGTGGGGTGAGTTCCTCCAGCAATTTTGTGTACCTTCGATATTCCAGCATCTGCAGTTCCCTTTTGAATACAAGAGTCCAAGTTGCTTGAAACGCATCTAGCCATAAAGGCCCGTTGCCCTGGTGGCGTTAGTGTTATGAGCTATCAAACGGACACAATTGCTTGACTCATGGCAGTCACATACAAGTCTTTCCTTCTGTTGGTATCAGACTGAAGGAAAGAGGAAGCTTTTGTATATTTCAAAACAATTAAAAACATTTTCAGAGAAATAAAAGTTGAAGCTGCTGATAACTTCAACCTCTTATGGACGTGCAATTATATCGGTGTCACTTTTGTCTCTAAAATAGAAGGTTGTGGATTCTGCTGTCCTTTTCTTAAGGAGTGAAATACCATCTCGCAGATAACGTGGGTCTACACTTAGCTGGATGTAAAATGTTCAGTGACACTATTTTAAAGAATAGCATGGGATCTTCTGTACTGTGGGCAATATTTAATCCATCTTAACATTACAAAAAAAAATAGATTAACTGGTCATTAGCACATGACCAGACTGAAAATACTTCGCATGTCGTAAACATGGATTTGTGAAAACTGCTGTCTAAATGCCTGCTGTGTACTTTCTTTTGAAGAAAAGAAGGAACTTGTCCTGGAGATGAATCCAAAGTGGGAAGCATTGAGTGAAGTACTAACTGAGATAAAAAGAGAAAATGAACCCAGTGAAGAACTGACTGACTCTGGTGAGCTGAACAAACAGCTGGGCAAATTGAATGCCTTTTTTTAAATGTGTCTATCTCCAGAATGCATGCTTTGTCACTGATTGTGTAAATCTTATAAGAAGAACAAGTTCAGAAGATGCTGCTTCCGCATCACAACTTTTATAGCTTTGGGGGACAGCTGGGACTGGGGTGGATCGTGAAATTGTACTTGAAATGTTGTTGAATATTGGATAATTGAGTTACCGTGGCGTTTAAATGACAGATTTTCCATTTTATTGTATGTTGATGGATGATGCCAATGATTGTTGCATAAAAATGCACAACCCATGCTCCCAGATGGGCATAGGGCCAAGTTGTTCAAACTATGCAGCTCAACAGTGAAGCCATTACATTGTGTATTGGGGCAATCCATGTTAGTACGAATGATTAACACTAACATGTTATAGGAATGTAAAAAGAGAAATATCCATTTACAGTAACTCAACCAATTAAAGCTCCATAAGACGTAAGCATATGTAGAAGTGGAGGCTAAGTAGGCAGAAGTTATGTTAAGGCTTCAGTTCTAATGTCACACTTGCAGTTTGGTGTTCAGTTGGATATCCAAGCCTCAAAACCTATTTTCTTTACCAATGGAAGAGTAAAAGAATTAATCATCAATATAAAACGGGTGAAGAAATACAGTTAGAAATACTGATGAAGGCATTCATTGAGTCATCGTCTATGTTTTTTCACTGCCTGCATTTTGCAATTTAGAACGTAGATGATCAAGCGTACAGATCATCAGATTGCGCAAAGGCCTACATAGTCTAGATTACATCATCTAGGTTATGTGAGCCTTTACATGTAACCTTGATGACGTAAATCCAGATGTAGTTCAAAAACAATAGCAAAACAAGGACAAATGAAAATTAATGTAATGTGAAATTTGAAGAGATATCAAGAAAACGTAAATATCTATAAATTACATGAGAGTGAATGTGGTCTCAAGTCTTAACAATATTTTCTGTTATTAATTTATAATACCTAAAGGTGACAGTCTTATTACTTTCACCGCTGGCTGCACTAAATAATATTTTCTATACACAGGAACGAGTTCTAATCACATCTTTCTTAAACACACACAGCATGATATTGCTTGTAAGTATTTTCAAAATGGTTATATGATTGCTGTGGCCTTTCATGTTGCTCTGTGTAGGTCACGTGCTGATCTGTGCCAGTGATGATCAAACCTGTGCACAGCTGAAGGAATACATCAGCATTGGAGCGGAAGACTTGTTAAAGAAGATTTATAATAAAACCTTTGGGAAGAATGAGAAGGCTGAGCATTTACTGATGGCCACCATGAAACTTAAGCCTGGCAAATCCAAGGTGAGACCAAAGTCTGGCAATGGGCCTAAAGTGAAGAAGGCAAGAACAGAGACTCTTAAAAAGGTGAAATCAGAGCTAACATTGACTCAGATGGTTGGAAGAGAAAATAATGAAGAGTGTAAGGAAGAGAAGGACATAGAAGATTATGACAGTGTTAGCCTGGAACATATAACCGAAGAAACGGAAGTTGATGACATGATGTTGAACCTGCCAACTGATGCCTGTTATGGAATCCTGAAGGAACCACTCATTATTCTCCATCCATTGCTGGGCTGTAGTGACCCATATAGTCTGACACGTGTACTGCATGAAATTGAGCCTCGTTACGTCATACTCTATGATGCAGAACTCTCATTTGTTCGTCAGCTTGAGATATACAGGGCAAGCAGGCCAGGCAAGCCTCTCAGGTAAGTCGATGTCTAACTTTCTTAACTTGACACTCATTTTTTTTCTCTGAAGAACACAGGTAATACTTATTGCTTGGCAATATTTTTGTGGCCTTTTTCTTGAAATTCTTTCTATAATTCAATAATCTATTAGGCACCTCAAAAATCAATAAGAATTGACTACATCTGTGAGCCAGAGTCTTCTAAACCATACCAGGAAAATTGAAGGTTTCTTGAATTTAATTTAAAAACTTGACGTGTTGTGCCTTCATCTTGTAACCTGCATGTCCTGGTTCATTGCACTGTTATTCTGATATCCACGAGAGTTCCAAGTAAATTTCTCTCTCGTTCTCATTTTGGAAGTTAGTTTGAGGCCAGAGTTCCCTAGGTGATCGCAATGTTTACAGAACGGTCTGGTGAATAGATTAAAGATGGCTGGAGGAGAGAGAAACCAAAGTGATGTATTGAAATGCAGGTCAAAACTGCCCCTTAGTCCTGAAACCAAAAGAAGGATGCTCGAAATATCCAGACACCAGGCAGTGTCCATGGCGAAAAAACAACTGAGTTAAAATTACTGATGAATATCCTTACAGCAGAACTGACCAGCTTGTGATTTCTTCTAAACTGGAGGAGTTGAACCTATGGTGTTTGACTTTGAATAGGCATTTTGTTCAGTTCACAGGGTCAAAATGGAGCTTCCGGTTGCTTGGAACTTTAATTTTCTGTCTCACTCCATTTTGACTAATCTGTCTGCATTGTTTTAACAAGGCACTTGCTAATTTGAGGAACATCTTTCCATCTTGGCATGGTGCAGCCTTTAGTGTGTGATATCATATTCAACAGTTATGGGTAGTTCATATTTCCTGTTTGTATGAAAACTGGTTGATTCTTATGTAAGGTTATGTATCTGTCATATAAACTTGATCTCTATCTCTCCACTGCCTGATTTGCTGGGATTTGCAACATTCTCATTTTGGATTCAATTCTCTGCCACAGATCTGGCCCACATTTTGCATCCTTTACATGTCTTTTAATCACTGTCTCACAACTGCCACTCTAATCATCAGCCTGATTCATATAAAACAAACACACAGTGCTAGAGTAACTCAGTGGGTCAGGCAGCATCTCTGGAAAATATGGATATGGGACATTTTGAGTCAGGACCCTTATTCAGGCTGATTGTGTTGGGGAAGGGGGAGAAAGCTAGAAGAGAAGAGTAGCAGGTCACAGCCTGACAAGCAATAAGTGCACATAGGTGAGGGGTAGTAATCTATCTATCTATATTACTAAAAGTCTGATCTTGACCAGTTCCTGTTGTTCTGTATATTGATTTTAGAAAAAACGCTGCCACTTACAGCTGTGATTTTTGGCTATCTTACTCAGACTCCCCCTTCGCTGCGTAGGACAAGAGGATTTTCCCCATTGATGAAAAATAAAAGAGTTATTAGTGTTTTAAAAATGTTGAGATTCTCTCTCCTGAAGGCCACCCCCTTCCGGAGGGACTATAAAACCCGGAAGTGTTGAGTGCCTCCATCAGTCTCTGCAATATGGGGGAGCGAGAGGGTCACGTCTCTCAGTCTGAGCTGTGAATAACACTGAACACATGTCTAGTAAACTGTGAGTGGTTTTACTGACCTGTCACTGCCCTTAATGTGGTTTGAAAATATAGTTTGGAAATGCTAAAGCTGTGTTGCCTTTGGTTTGGAAATGCTAAAGCTGTGTTGCCTTTGGTTTGGAAATGCTAAAGCTGTGTTGCCTTTGGTTTGGAAATGCTAAAGCTGTGTGGCCTTTAGTTTGAAAATGCTAAAACTGTGTTGCCTTTGGTTTGGAAATGCTAAAGCCGTGTTGCCTAATTAAAGTTACCTTGCCTAATTAAAGTTGCCTTGCCTAATTAAAGTTGCCTTGCCGAATTAAAATTGCCTTGCCTTCTATATAATTAAAAGTCTAATCTTGACCACTTCCTGTTTGCGCTTTATATTGATTTTAGAAAAACCTCGTACGGCTGTGATTTTTGGCAATCTTACTCAGAGTCCCCCTCCACTCATCAGGTGCTGAGGATTTTTCCCATCGATGAAAAATAAATATTAGTGTTTAAAAAATGTTGAGATTCGCTCTCCTGTCAATCACGCCATGAAGGCCACGCCGCTTCTGGTGGGAGGGGGAGAGGGACTATAAACCCAGAAGTGTGGGCGTGGCTCAATCCCTGCAAGATGGAGGAGCGAGGGGTCACGACTCGGTGTCTTTAGTGGCCTTGCACTCTGCTTGAAATGGTATGAAACTGCACTTGAATTTGGTGGCCTTGCACCCTGCTTGGCGTGGTAAGAAACTGCACTTGAATTTGGAGGCCTTACACCCTGCTTGAAATGGAATTTCAAGGAATAGTCGTGAGTCAACTGCAAGCCCACCAGCCGTGAGTGAGTGAGCTGCCAGCACAACACGCTTGAGTGACTGAGCCGCCAGCCCAAGAATCCATTCGGCCCACAATGTCCACACTAGCCCTCTGGAAACCAGTCCCTTCAGCCCACAACACCCATACTAGCGCTCCAGAAAGCCCCCCCCCCCCCCCCCCCCCCCACTGGCCACCAATATTGGAATTGGTGGAGAGGTGGAATATTGCATTGGGAGGCCAGCCCTCCCATGTGTTGCTGGGACCCAACGGGTCCCACTTAGTCTAGTTTCTATATAATAAAAAGTGTCATCTTGACCACTTCCTGTCTGTGCTGTATATTGATTTTAGAAAAAACGCTACCATATATCGCTATGATTTTTGGCCATCTTACAGTCCTCCACTGCTGAGCAGGCCCCGAGGATTTTTCCCATTGATGAAAAATAAAAAAGTTATGAGTGTTTAAAAAACCTTGAGATCCTCTCGCCTGTCAATCACCGCGATGAAGGTAACGCCCCTTCTGGGGGGGGGGGGGCAGGACTATAAACCCCCAGATGCCTGGACGTGACAGTCACTCTGCAAGATCGCGAGGGAGAGGCCACAACTCTCATTCTAAGCTGTGAATCAACTGAACTGTGAGTCTGCAATGTACTTGCAATAAATGATTTGTTAGTCCTTAATAAAAATGAAATGAGTTGTTTGACCTGCCCTGTGCTTGAAACTGCAATGGCAATGGAACTGAAATGAAAATACAATCAGCTGTTTGGCCTGCCCTGTGCTTGAAACTGCAATGGCAATGAAAGTGAAATGAAAATGCAATCAGCTGTTTGGCCTGCCCAGTGCTTGAAACTGCAATGGAAGTGAAATGAAAATGCAATCAGCTGTTCGGCCTGCCCTGTGCTTGAAACTGCAATGGCAATGGAAATTAAATGAAAGTGCAATCAGCTGTTCGGCCTGCCCTGTGCTTGAAACTGCAATGGAAATGAAATTAAAATACAATGAGTTGTTCGGCCTGCCCCGTGCTTGAAACTGCATTAGCAAAGGAAATGAAATGAAAATGCAATGAGCTCTTTGGCCTGCCTGAAACCACTAATTTCGGCCCACAAGGCCCCTATTAGCCGAGAAACCAATCCCTTTTGCCCAAAATGCCCCATTTAGCCCAGGGGGAGCAGTTTGGCCCAAAAGGCCCGTGCCAGGCCAGGAAAAGTTAAGAAAAGCGCCTTTCACTGAATTTCACACAGATTTTTTTTTTAAAGAACCTCTTTGGCCCATCAGACCTGTACTAACCCAGGATGAGCCCCTTTGGCCCATCAGTAAGTATTCCCCCTGCAAGTATTAAACCTCACTCCAGTATGTTTCTCCCTTCCTTCATTGGCTCCCTGTGAGATCCAGGCCAGGATAGACTTTCCTCCTTCGTTCCAGTGATCTGCAGAAAAATATGAAAAATGTTTAAAATTGCTTCTCCACCCTCTCTTCCATCTCTCTCACCTGTTTTGGGCAGAATTTCTG
The DNA here is from genome assembly GCF_010909765.2 of Amblyraja radiata. Classification (NCBI taxonomy): domain Eukaryota; kingdom Metazoa; phylum Chordata; class Chondrichthyes; order Rajiformes; family Rajidae; genus Amblyraja; species Amblyraja radiata. The sequence goes on from NC_045977.1 coordinate 8,362,238, forward strand.
GCAGTTTCTGAACTGCCAGCCCACCAGGCCTGAGTGACTGAGCTGCCAGCCCACCGCGCCTGAGTGTCTGAGCTGCCAGCCCACCGGGCCTGAGTGTCTGAGCTGCCAGCCCAACAGGCCTGAGTGACTGAGCTGCCAGCCCACCAGGCCTGAGTGACTGATCTGCCAGCCCACCAGGCTTGAGTGACTGAGCTGCCAGCCCACCAGGCCTGAGTGACTGATCTGCCAGCCCACCAGGCCTGAGTGACTGAGCTGCCAGCCCACCAGTCCTGAGTGACTGAGCTGCCAGCCCACCAGGCCTGAGTGACTGATCTGCCAGCCCACCAGGCCTGAGTGACTGAGCTGCCAGCCCACCAGTCCTGAGTGACTGAGCTGCCAGCCCACCAGGCCTGAGTGACTGATCTGCCAGCCCACCAGGCCCGAGTGACTGAGCTACCAGCCCAAGAATCCATTTGGCCCACAATGTCCATACTAGCCCTTTGGAAACCAATCCCTTCTGCCCACATCACCCATACTAGCGCTCCAGAAAGCCCCCCACTGACCACCAATATTGGAATTGGTGGAGAGATGGAATATTGTGGTGGGGGACCAGCCCTCCCATATGAACATGGGACCCGACGGGTCCCACTTAGTCTAGTATATTCCTAAAACTCTCTTGACTACTTCCTGTCTGCATGGTCATTAAATTTGCGCAAAAACGATCCCCCATAGTACTACTATTTTTCGCCACCTTACTCACCATTCTCCTCTGCTGCAAGTCAAATAAGTTTTGTTCCGATCGGTGAAATAGTACAAAAGTTATGAAGGTTTCCCCCCCCCCCAATCTAGGACAAAAAGGTCAGAATGGGAAAGGGAGTTAAAATGGCTAGAAACTGGGAGATTCAGTAGGCCTTGATGGACTGAGCACAAGTGTTCTGAGAAACGGCCGTCAAGTGTACTCTTCAAGATATGTAGGTTTAAGTTTATTACTGTTGCGAAGGTACAGTGAAAAGCTTTGCTGTGCATGCTACCCAAACAGATCAGATGTACCATACAGATAGTCAGATCAAACTCAAGTACAATAGATAGAGCAAAGAGGAATATAATTCTCAGCATTGTATCCCATCAGCTCCTTGGACAAAGTCCAATGTCCTCAACAGGATAGAGGCGAATCAAATGGTTCCCCTAGTTTATGGAAGGACTGGCCAGAAGCTTGATAACGGAGGGGTAAGAAGCTGTTCCTGAGTCTGGTGGTACTTGCTTTCATGCTTCTGTACCGTCTGCTGGATGGGAACCGGGAGCAGAAGGAATGACCAGGGTGGACAAGTCTTTGATAATGTTGGCTGATTTTCCAAGACAGCATGAAGTGTAGATGGAGTCAATAGTGGGGAGTCTGTTCTGTATTATGGACTGGACTACACAAACAACTCTTCAATTGCTCGTGGTCTTGGGCAGTGCTGTTCCCAAACCAAGTTATGATTAAACCCAAGCCATATGCTTTCTAAGGTGCATCTGTAGAAGTTTGTAAGAGTCACTGGAGAAATGCCTTCAGTCTGCCTTCTTGGCTGTTGCATCAGTTTGGTTGGTCCATGCCAAATGATTGGCAATATTGATGCCAAGGTACTTGAAGCTCTCAATCATTTTGACCTGTAGCATTGATGCTGATTGTGGCATACTGTATAATCCGCCATGCTTCCTAAAATCAATGATAGACACAATAAGCTGGAGGAACTCAGTGAGTCAGACAACATCTCTGGAGAAAAGGAATAGGTGACTTTTCAGGTCGAATCCTTTCTTCAGACATGAAACGTCACCTATTCCTTTTTTCCAGAGATGCTGTCTGACCCGCTGAGCCATTCCAGCTTTTTGTGACTATCTTCAGTTTAAACCAGCGTCTGCAGTTCCTTCCTACACATTCCTGAAATCAATAACTGGCCCCTTTGTCCACTGACATTGGTGTCCTAACACCATTCCATTATTGTCCTAACACCATGGTAGCTTCCTGTTGAAGAAATGTCCTTTGTCATCTATTTTAACCTCGCCCTCCCTGCAACCTCTTTTCTCCAATGTGTTTTCTAGTTCTGATAAAGGGTCTTGGACCTGAAGCTTTATTCTGTTTCTCTATCAGATTTTACCCCATCTGCTGAGTGTTTCAAGCATTTTTCCACTTCATTTCTGATGTCCAGCATTTGCAGATTTTTGAGTTTCAGTTATTGCCAGATCACTTGTTGTTGATTGTAGGACCTGGCTTTGCTCAGATTGGCTGCTGTCTTTCCTGCTTTATAACATTTTCTGATTTCTACCTGTAATGCTCTGGTCTATCCTAAGATCATGTTCAACTGTGAAAATGAGAGTCGATTTTATTGGTGAACCAGCTAGATTTTTATAATTAGCTAGTGATTTTCACGGTCATCTTCTTTCTGTCACTGTAAAATTTCCATGTCACATCAAATTCACAAATTATAAAATGCAATAACAAAATTTGCAAATTTGCAAAATATCTAGTCTTCTATTGAATTATTACTCATCACATTGGAATAAATTTTTTCCTGAAATGTAGTCAAAAACATAATTTTCTTTTGGCATGAAAATATTCATGTAAAGACGAAACACTCTTCTCTCAAACTATTTCTATTTGATTATGGGGAAAATGTATACAACATTTTAAATTAACTGTAGAAGTCGTGAGCTGCTTTTCTTACCAACCACTGTTTTACTTAAATACATTAATTCAAAAACATTTTGGCATTTAACATTTTGGAGATGCATTTTTCTTTGTTCGCTTGCAGTAAACACACGCCAGTTGTGATCATCTACTCCATTTTCGATTGAGATTGCATTGCATTGAGGTTACCAAAACATTGTGGAAGAATGGTATGATTGGCAACCTATTCCTGCCAGACTGCCCACTGTCCACTACCATTATACCCATCAACAAGCATATGGGACTGTCCAGCATCAACGGGGCAAGTTTTCACCTTGTTCCAGAAATGAGTAGTAAATATCATCAGCATTGCTGCTCAATTCTTCAAATGTTTATTAACGAAGAAGAATAAATATGTTAGTCCAATTGCCTGGAGGCCACATAGAGGTGAAACATGAAGACCAGGTTTTTAGTGTTTAGAGATACAGCACGGAAACAGGCACATCAGCCCACCAAGTCCGCACCGAACAGCGACCACCCCGTACACTAACCTACACACACTTGGGACAATTTTTTCAACTTACCAAAGCCAATTAACATACAAACCTGTACATCTTTGGAGTATGGGAAAAAACCAGAGCACCCAAAGGAAACCCACGTGGTCATGGGGAGAACGTACAAACTCCTTACAGACAGCATCTGCAGTCTTGTCCCTGGCTCTGTAAGGCAGCAACTCTACCGCTGTGCCACCATGCCGCCCCTAACTTGAGCATTATTTACAGTGCAGTGGCAGGTTGTGTACTTGTAATTGTCAGGGCACACAGACATGGAGAATTGGAATTTGATAGCTCACTCTGCTCGTGCTACTTCAGTACCAAAAATATATCATCAGGACAAAGTCACTGCGGTAGCTTGCAGTTTTAATTAAATACTAGACCAAGGGGGACCCGTTGGGCTCCGTCCCCTCAACGCGCGGTTGCGGTGGGGGGGGGGGCCTGCAGCGTCTCACACACACACTAGCCACCCCCCTTGATATTATAATAATATTATTCATTCGCTCCTTTTACCCCATCCCCGCTCTATCCACTCACGCATAGCACCCAACTCACAGGCGCATATGGAGAGGGAGGGGGGTAGAGAGAGAAGGCAGAGAGTGAGAGGGGGCAGAGACAGAGAGAGAGAGAGGCAGAGACCGAGAGGGGCAGAGACAGAGAGGGGGAGAGAGAGAGGACAGGGGGAGAGAGAGGGTAGATGAAGGGGGGGAGAGAGAGGGGAATGAAGGGGGGTAGAGAGAGGGGGGGGGTGAAGGGGGGGAAAGAGGATGGGCGAGAGAGCAGGGGGGGGAGAGGGAAGAGATGGGGGGGGAGGGGGGCAGGAGGTGGGCGCGGAGGGCGTGCGTCAACCAAAGAACTGCGATTTTGGCAGCTTCATTCCAGGGCTGGACTTGCTCGTTTTGAATAACGGGTGGGAGGAGGGAGAGAGGGGGAATATAGGGGAGGGGGGGAGAGTTGGGGGGGAGGGGAGTGGAGTGGGCGGCCCCGGGCAGTGGGCAGCCGGGGACGTCACTGGCAGCACGTGGAACACAGCGTGAGACCCATTGTGATGTCATAACTTCATCAGCCAAAGCCGCTCGGTTTTATTTCCAGTTATTTCAGATTCTTGAACATTTTGATTAATAACTCGAGAAATAATGCATTAAATTTTCAGATAAGGCGATTTTTGACTTCACAGAATAAATCTCTCGGAATATGTAAAAATTTCACCGTCAGCACATCGTTTTTTTCGAGAAGATGTGATCACACACAAACAAATAAATAAATACACACACACACACATCCAAGATTAGAGTTTTATAGTTATAAAAGGATATACACGAAAAATGTAAAATTTTGGTAAGGAATATAGATGACCTGGCAACAAAGGATTAGTTCAGGGATTGGACAAGTAGTTTGTAACTGCAAGTTATTTCCAACTGTTGTGCATCAATTTAATGCTCTAATTCAAGTCAGTGTCATTGCTGTAGTTCTGGTTGTTCTCATTAATCTATGACTCGCTACAAAATGCTCTTGCATGGAGGGGGAAAAGTATGGTTTTTAAATACGCCTACCTTGGAACTATCATCTGTTTAATTCCACGGAGGCTGCCTGACCCGTGGAGTTCCTCCAATAGTTTTTTTTTTCCTTTCACCAAGTTTTTTTGGTTTTTTTAAACATTTTATTAGAAGTAAGTACAATAATGTGGTACCTTGTAGATACCTAACATATATTGACATGTTACATTTTATGCACAACTTCTTATTTTTTTTTAGCAGTAAAAGAAAGAAAAGAAAGAGAATAGTAGAGAAATAGAGAAGTGTGTGATACCGAAAAGTGAGAAGAAGGAAAGGAGAAAAGAGAGAAAATAGAGAGAGAAAAAGAAGAGATAGAAAACAGGAGATTGAAGGAGAAATAGCAATTTATTATTCTTGATCACCCTTCACCCGATCCTGAACCAGTTAATTTCTACGGTTATGTTGCACCATATGCTTGTAAGAAGTCGATAAATGGAGACCAAATCATTAAGAATTGGTCTGCTTTGTCTGTTAGGAGGAGTCGCATTTCTTCAAGATGTGAGGTTTCCGACATGTTTGAAATCCACATTTTAACCGTTGGTTTGGGTGTATTTTTCCAAAATTTATGTATAGGTTTTTTTGCCGTTATTAAACCATAATTAAGGAAGGATTTTTGAAACATATTCAGTTTATTCCCATCTTCCATTGATCCGAATATAATCATTTCAATGTTAGGGTCAAGTTTTATCTTAAATAATTTTGTGAAAATTTCAAAGATTTCGCTCCAAAATTTATGAAGTTTTATGCAAGATAAAAAAGAGTGTGTTATAGTGGCATTTTGAGATAAGCATTTGTCACAAATGGGGGAAGTATTTGGATAGAATTTATTCAATCTAGTTTTCGAGTAATATAATCTATGTAGAATTTTAAATTGAATTAAGTTATGTCTTACGTTAATCGAACATTTACGTATATATATCAAATGTTTTTCCCATGTTTCTTTCGGGATTTTTATCAGTAGTTCTCGTCCCCAATCTTCTCTAAGTGCCTCTGTCGATGGTAATTCTATATTTCAATGGTTTGTTTTTTGCTCCAGATTCCAGCATCTGCAGTTTCTTGTGTCTCCGCGGGCATTTTATAATGTTTGTTTCTGCCTGTGTGCTCCTCCTCTCTCAGTAGGTTTCCTTCATGCAAATCAATGGGAAATTGTTTTTCTTTCCTGAAGCCTAGTGATAAATTATTTTCCACCAGTATCATCACTTCTGTTTTGTTGAATGTTAATGAGGCAAACTGAACACTTATATTGAGAGTAACACAGCTGAGTCAAAGGGAGCTACAAGCCAATTTTGCTTAAATATTCTGTCTTTTGTTTTTGTAAACTAAGCAGCAGTCATGCACATGTTTCAATATGAATCATTACGCATATGTGGTGCCTGAAGGATTGATGCTACATTTAATTTTGTTCTTCTAGAGTCTATTTCCTAATATATGGAGGCTCCACAGAAGAGCAACGATACCTGACCAATCTGAGAAAGGAGAAGACAGCCTTTGAGAATCTGATAAGGTAAATGAATGGAAAAGATGCTTCAGTGGAGCCTGTACTTACTTACTGCCTATTATGCCTCCCGGCATGCAGGGCAGCAACGAAGGTCCTCCACTCCTGTCTGTTCTGGGCTAGCTTCTGGACACTACCCCAGGTCCAGTGCAGGGCCATTCTTGGGATGCTGTCTGATTCATCCCAGCATCTGTCGATAGCCCTGGAAGTCCATCACGCCCAGTAGTGTTGATTCCTTCAGTTGCTGTTTCCGTAACATATTTATTTTACGAGACAGGGTTGTTAACCCTGTGCTCAACCTCCAACCTGGAGGACCAATAGATCGCTCTTTGTCTCGCCTCTACCCTTCGACCTGCCCAGCATGGGAGACCCTAACAGGAGACGAATCTCCCGCTGGCATAGCTCGAGGGGTCACTGAGGCACACAAGCTCCCCGACCACGACAAGGTTGCAATCCAACGGGGAGAGTGGAGTCGGTGCTGTGAATGAAACACTTTGTAAAATTGTTTTCTAAACTAGTGATGGTGACTCTTTCACTTGATTTTTGTGATAAGAGTTATGATTATAGAATATGATAAACCAAATGATCAGTTTCTCTTTAATTGCCAAAAATTGGGAATAAATGATTGACAGAGAACAATATACAATTAGTTTTTGAAAATATCAACATCGCTCTCTAAAATCTCCAGATGAAATTGAGTACATAAAACACCAAACAGCAACGGAACAGGCCTTTGACCCATGGTGTTTGTGCCAACCATAGTGCCACTTTAAGCTACAGATTTGTCTGCACGTGATTTATATCCCTCAAGTGTCTGCCTACTATGTGCCTGTCTAAATATCTACTTCTACCACTTCCCTTGGCAGCATGTTCCAGGCACCCACCGCTCTCTGTGTTGCCTTGTAAATTCCTTTAAATTTACCCCCTCTCACAGTAAAGCAATGCCTTCTAGTATTTGACACTTTCACCTTTGGGGAGGTGGGGGAGACTTTGGGCTATCTACCCTATCTAATTCTCTGCCCTATTCAAAACCTCCAGATCCTTCCTGTAATGCAGTGACCAAATCTACACACAATTCTCCAATTATGGCCTCACCAAAGTTTTATAAAGCTGAAGAGTCAAGAGTGTTTTATTCTCATATGTCCCAGATATTCTTATTTGCTGCAGCACTACAGAATATGTAAACATAGCACACTGTAAACAATATAATAAACGAGAGAGAACAAAAATGTTCAGTGTGTATATGTATATGTACGTATACTCACAAGTACACACACGCATATATATATATATATATATACACACACACACACACATATATATATATATATATATATATATATATGTATATATATATACACACACACATATACACATACACATACGTACACACACAAAAACGAACAATAGTGCAATAATAATAATAATAGTCTATTGTAGTTCAGAGCTTATTTGAGATTTTAGTGTTTAATACCCTAATGGCTGCAGGGAAGAAGCTGTTCCTGAACCTGGAAGTTATAGTTTTCAGGCTCCTGTACCTTCTTCCCGGTGGCAGGGGTGAAATGAGTGTGTGGCCAGGATGGTGTTGGTCTCTGATGATGCTGGCTGATTTTTTGAGGCAGCGACTCCGATAAATCCCTTCGATGGTGGGGAGGTCAGAGCTGGTGATGGACTGGGCAATGTTCACCACTTTTTGCAATCTTTTCCGCTCCTGTTCAAGTTGCCGAACCAGGCCACGATGCAACCAGTCAATATGCTCTCTACTCTACACCTGTAGCTGTAATGTGACCCTGATTTGTATACTCTACAGTGATTGATGAATATATATATGCTGCCTTTACCACCTATCCACTTATGTTTCTACTCTCAGGGATCTTTAGACTAATCCCACATCCTTTGATACCCTTAATATGCAAAAGTCTACCAATCTTTTTCGTGAATATACTGATTGACTGAGCCTCCCCAACCCCTTGGCAGGAGTGTTTGTAGATTCCCTACCTATGTGACTGCAGGACATCTCATCCTGAAGACCATCCCCTTATTTTGAGACTGATTCCTGGTTAAACATCAGTGCCTCACCTACCCTATCAAGACCTGAAAAAACATTAAATATATTGAACTTCATTGTTTGCAAAATGAGTCTCTTGTAAATTTGTAGCCACTGGAACCAAATTTCAGAATTGTAGCAATTTTTTTGAAAAGCCTTTCTCATTGCAACTTTTCATTCTTTACAACATTGTTAACGTTGTGGGGGGGGGGGGGGGAGATGCTAGTGTAATCTGTCCAGTTCCAACTGATAATGCAACTGATATAAAATAAAAGCCTTTAGAATAATAAATAAGGAATTTGTGTAAAGGATAATCCTTAGGAAGGTTTTTTTGACTTAACAATTTCACCCCTGGCTGTTTTTAGGGAGAAGGCAATAATGGTAGTTCCTGAGGAGAGGGAGGGAAGAAACGACTCCAACCCAGATCTTGCACGAGGTGGCAGCCTCTCATCTGCTGAAACAGACACACGGAAAGCAGGTTTGTTTAAACTGAACAAGCCCTTTATTTATTATTTATGTTGTGGATCTAAATATGGGTTCTACCTGTAGTGGAAATGCGGCAAACTTCTATGGCAAAGAGAGGAAGAAAAATGACAAGAAGAGAATACCAATTTATTAAGCAATATTAAAGACTTGTAAGTGCATTGCCTGATTTCTTTCTGTTAATCTATCCAGCTGAGGTAATTGTTTTACTATTTTAGAAGTAGAAATGTTTACATTTTTGTGTGACAATTAAATAATTTTTTTTAAAGCCATGATTTCTTCTATTCCGGCCTTATGCTTGCTTTGTCTTCATGCAGGAGGGCAGGCTCAGAAGAAGGAGCAACATCGCATTATAGTGGATTTACGGGAGTTCCGCAGTGAGCTGCCATCGCTGATACATCGGCATGGCATTGACGTGGAGCCAGTCACCTTGGAAGTGGGTGATTACATCCTGACTCCTGACATTTGTGTTGAACGCAAGAGTGTGAGTGATCTGATCGGCTCTTTGAACAATGGCCGTCTATACACACAGTGCATTGCCATGTCACGGTATTATAAACGACCTGTCCTGTTGATTGAGTTTGACCCCAATAAGCCTTTCGCCCTGAATTTCCGAGGATCCTTCCACCAGGAGATTTCCATTAATGACATTACATCCAAGATCACCCTCTTGACTCTACACTTTCCCAAGCTGCGAATCATCTGGTGTCCCTCTCCACATGTCTCCGCTGAGTTGTTTGAGGAGCTGAAACAAAAACGCCCTCAGCCTGATGCAGCTACTGCCATGGCCGTCACAGCTGATTCTGAAATTGTTTCTGAATCAGACCGATATAATCCAGGTCCACAGGATTTCTTGATGAAAATGCCAGGAGTGAATGGTAAAAACTGCCGGGCACTGATGAACCGCGTAAAAAACATTGCTGAACTTGTAAAACTCTCCCAGGAACAATTAGCTGACATCTTGGGGAATGCCAACAATGCCAAACAGATCTGGGAGTTTATTCACTCCTCATATATGGATAAGGCAGCACAAGTCAAAAACAGAAGGTGATGTTCAGGGTGGAAAGACTTTAATGAAATCTTCTGTTGCATTCAGTAATCAATAGCTGTTGTAAATTGTAAAAATAACTGGATACTATCACAAGAAATGTTTCAAATCGGATTGTAGTTATCTAGGTCAGTGGTTCTCAACCTTTTTTCAGTGATGTACCCCCTGTGAAATATTTTTTCAGCCAAGTACCCCCTAACCAGCGCAAAAATATAGGCCTACATATATGTAGGCCTATATTTTAAAATCTCACGTACCCCCTGGAGTGCCTTCACGTACCCCCAGGGGTACGCGTACCCCCATTTGAGAACCACTGATCTAGGTAATAACATCAGGAGCACTAAGTGAATTCCAGCTTCAACAGTTAGGTGGGTGGCTGATCCCTATTTTTGTTGAGGATCTTTGTACGATACAATACAACTTTATTTATCCCGGAGAGAAATTGGTCTGCCACAGTCAAAAGATACAGTTACAATGCATTGAAAGTGTCATGTACATTATAATAATCTGCTCCTTGTCTAATCCTTTTTAATATTCAATTCATTAGAGATATGTTAAAAAAAAGTTAAACAAACAAGACAGTGGAGTATAAAAATGATAAAATCAACACTACTTATATGCAGGAGACATTTTTTAAAAGACAATTTATTTATATGAATCCAGCTAATGTCTGTCATTGAGTCGAATCAACCAAGATGCTTTATTTATGTGTGTAGATGCTTAATAGACTGCAGATGTTCACCACTGCATATACTTGATTAACTGGCCTGTCTAGATTATAATCCATCTGTCATGTTGGATTCATCCCTCGCAGTGCTTTACATATTGTCATTGGAGGCTTCTTAAGCGTTAACTCTTTGAAATATCCCTTTGGCATTTTTAATCATAAAAGCCAGGCAGAACCTTTATTTAACTTTCTGGATCATTTCAGCTTGGAAGATTCTGTTGATGAGGGTTGGAGTCCAACATAACTGGAATATCCAACCTTCATACCTGCTGAATGGCATGACATGTAGAGAAGTAGATTTTCCTGTGGCATCAAGCAACAAGGTTTAATGGACCAACAGTATTAAGGGTTTGTTTCTATAGCCAGTAGCCTTAAAATGAATTCCTCGGATTATTATCCTCAAGATGGAATTTTCATAAATGTATGTGACACAATCAAGCTAATTACAAAATGGATAAATTGATTATATGGATGTTGGAAGCTTGATCTTAACTGAAGGAAATCTTTTAGACAGATCAATTAATACAGCATGCCATCCCCTAGATAGCAAAATTAATAATGTTTAAAAAAATCATTTTGGTTTTACTGATTTTGGTGTTAAATATACAAGATAGAAAATGAGACCACATGAAGCTTTCTCAGAACCATTTTAAGAATCAATTAAACATAAAAAGAATGGAGAATATAATCTCTTTCAAATTGATTAAAGTCAGGGAAAGAGCTTGAATATTGAATCAGTGTTTTTTGTACTTGGATATTTTAATATTGACTATGAGGTTGTTAAACTTTCCAGTTAATAAACATTGTAGCACTTAAATCAAGGTTTCAGAAGAAAAAAATGCACTTTGAATGAAGATATTGAGCAACTATGAAAGTGTTTGGTCTGTTGACTATCGATCTTTTATAGTTAGCACAGTTTATAAGGATGTGTGTGAATGCTCTCTGAAGTCTCCAGTCTCCCACCTCGCAGTTATTCTAAACTGAAAGAGCAGATTGATTTTTTTTAAATATCTGCACAACAATTAAAAAAGACAGAGGTTGACAGAACCTGATAGGTTTATAAAATTATGAGGCATAGATAGGGTAGGATGTCAGAACCTTTTTCCCAAAATGGAAATATCAAATACGAGAGGGCATGGCTAAAGTGAGAGAGGCAAAGTTTAAAGGAGATGTGCGTCACGTTTTTTTACACAAGGTAGTATGTGCCTGGAATATGGTGCCTTGGGTGATGGTGGAGGCAAATATAATAGCAGGATTTAAGAAACTCTTAGATAGGCATATGGTAACATTCCCTTTATGCTGTATCTCTACACAGTGGACGGTTAGATTGTAATCATATATAGTCTTTTTGCTGACTGGATAACGCAAAGCAAAAAAGCATTTGACAATAAACTAAACAACTCACTGGAAGGATATGGATTATGTGCAGACAGATAAGAGTTGGTCTTGGCATCTTGTTCAGCACAGATATTATGAGCTGAAGGGCCTGTTCCGGTGCTGTACTATGTTCTAATTATACTCAGACAAGATTTATTTCCTGCCTCAATCAAACTTACTGAGACTTTAGGAGGTGCTGAATGGTTCTTGCATAAAACAGTACAGCACAGGAACAGGCCCTTCAGCCTGCCATGTCCACGCCAAACATGAAGCCAAGTTAAACTAATACCCTCCGCCTGCACATAATCCATATCCCTCCATACCCTGCGTATCCATGCGCCTATCTAAAAGCCTCTTAAATACCACTATCGTGTCTGCCCCCACTACCCGTGGCAGCAGACATCCAACAATCTGAGTAAAATGAAAACTTCCCCTGCATATCTCTATAATACTAAAACTCTCCGTCTTGTTTGTAGCTGTGTGTGTGTGTCAATATCTGGTTAATTCCTATTTTCTTCCAAACGCGAGGCACAACCTTCCCATTTTCACACATACTACTCACATTTTTCCCGTCGAGGCGATAAACATCTTTCCGTCGCATTCACACCTATATTTCCGAAGTTTTTAATCGTTTAAAACTTTAAAAACAACCCAAACTCACCGACTTTCGGCAAAAAAAAAATCAGAATGACGTCTTAATGTACTCGCAAGGCAGGACGGGAAACTCCAGCTCTTCGCAGGGGTGGGGGGGGGGGCGCCACGTTGGAATGTTCTGGAAACCACCCACCCCCCCTCCCCCCGTCCTTTGCCTGGTCCAGTCGCAGTCCTCGAGTCAACGCCCGCCAGGGCCCGCCCGCGGTCTCGCTCAGGTCTGGGCTGGAGCTAGAGTGAGGGCCGAGCCCGGGGCTTGGGATGGGGCCGTGACTGGAGCAGAGAAAAGCCGCCGGTGGAACCAAGGACCAGCCTGGGTCTGGGGTCAGGGACGAGCCCGGAGATGAAGTCAGAGCCTGGACTGCAGCCCAAGCGGCGGCAGAGCTGACGGCTGCAATCTACACCCAGGACCGGCCTGAGTATCAGTACGCGGCTGAGTTCCAGGCCCTGGCGCTGCTCTATGACCTGGGTAGGTGCTGGGGCAGGGAATGGGAGTGAGGGGAGGAGGATGAGGGAAATGAGGAGGAGGGAGATGGGGTGGGGTTTCTACCTACCTCCCTCTCTGCCCCTCTCCCTCTCGACCCCACTCCCCCTCCCTCTCAACTCCCTTCCATACTCCCCTCTCTTCCCCCTCCCCCTCGCTCTCTATCCCCCTCCCTCTCATCCCCCTCCCGTTTTGCCCCCTCCCTCTCTACCCCTCCCTCTTTACCTCTCTACCCCCCCACTTCCTCTCTACCCCCCTCTCTCTCTACCCCCTTCTCTCTACCCCCTCTCTCTCTACCCCCCTCCCTCTCTACCCCCGTCCCTCTCTACACCCCCCCTCCCTCTCTAAGTTTTTGGATCAGGATGATGCCTCTGAAGCTCTTTCTTCATTTTAATACCATGGATACTCTATAACCACATCTCTACCAATCTTTGCTAGTTCTCAAGTACAGGTTCAACATAAATATCAACATATAAATAAAAATATATTTATAAAGTCTGACAAGTGGAACATAACCACTGACAACTAAACAGTGAACACCACAAAAGAGGGTTGGTGGGCATGAGAGGGGGATAGAGAGAGAATACATTGCCAGAGACAAGGAATGGAACAAATAAGATCACTCCCTGGAATCGGGCAAGGAATGGAATGATTGACCTATTTCTTTCTCATTGCATAAAATAAATTATTATAAACTTATTGGATTTCTGATAGGATCATTCTGTCTGTTAGTCGTGAAAGGTAATCTGAAGTGTGAAGAATCGCAGACTCCATTAATCAGCTGCCAACTCCATTATTAAACCTGCTTAATCAATCATTTATGAGTGCCTGTGATTACAATTCTGCGACAAATCAATTTTTTTAAGACAGGGCTTGACCTCCTTTCTGATAATCACTTTTATGTGCAAGTAATATCATTACTCATTGATCAATGGATAAATAATAAGCATGGGTTTCTCTTTCCTGGTAAATAGCAGGTTTCAGAAGTTTCTCACCATGCAGAGGAATGCAATTTGTCATAAATTGAGGTGTTAGGAGGGCATAATCCCCAATTGGGTTTGGGTCTGCCTTGTCACTTGAATGGAACGATTATCTCTCCTGTAAGTGTTTGGAGTTGCAGGTCTGATCAACCATTACAGGAAGGATGTGGAGGCTTTCGAGCAGGTGCAGAAGATGTTTACCAGTATGCAGGTTCTTTAGTAACTTGTCAGTTTCTTTGTTGAACTAAATTAAGGCGCATGTTGCAATCAAAAGCGCTTGCTATTAGTTTTCTCTGGAACATTTGTGGCTGACGAGAAACCCAATAGAACTTTATAAAATTACTAAACTAAGTGGGATCCGTTGGGTCCCAGCTTCACACGGGAGGGCTGGTCCCCCAACGCAATATTCCACCTCTCCACCAATTCCAATATTGCTGGCTAGTGGGGGAGAGGAGGGCTTTCTGGAGCACTGGCATGGTGTTGTGGGCCGAAGGGACTGGTTTCCAGAGGGCTAGTATGGACATTGTGGGCCGAATGGATTCTTGGGCTGGCAGCTCAGTCACTGAGACCACTCACATACACTCCCTCACTCACACACACACACATACATTCACACATACACACACACACACATACATTCACACATACACGCACATTCACACACACATACACACACACACACACACGCTCACAAACACACTCACACAGACACACACTCACAAACACACACACTCAAACATACACACATACACTCACAAACACACACACTCATTGACTCACACACCATATATATGGCAGTAAACGTTCTTGAATACTCACACGGCTGAGCGCGGCCTCTCTACTTTGGGACTTCCGCAGTCAGTGGCACTGCTGCAATCAGCGTGACCTCTGCACTTACCAGAAATTACGCAATCAGCACGATCTCTGCACTCACTGGAAATTACGCAATCAGCGCGACCTGTCCACTAAGCGGAAGTCACGAAATGTGCGGGACTTTTGAAACAAACACAGTCGGACCTAATAAAGCATTTATTCCTTCCAAACACAGTCGGACCTAATAAAGAATTGCAGTTTCAAGCACAGGCAGGGCAGCAAGTCGAACAAATCACTGCATTGTCATTAAGGGCTAACAAATCATTTATTGCAAGTACATTGCAGACTCATAGTTCAGTTGATTCACAGCTTAGAATGAGAGTCGTGGCTTCTCCCTCGCGATCTTGCAGAGTGACTGAGTCACATCCAGGCATCCGGGGTTTTATAGACCTGCCCCCCCTGGAAGGGGCGTTACCTTCATCGTGATGATTGACAGGCGAGAGGATCTCAAGGTTTTTTAAACACTCATAACTTTTTTATTTTTCATAAATGGGAAAAATCCTCAGGGTCTGCTCAGCGGAGGAGGACTGTGAGTAAGATGGCCAAAAATCATAGCGATATATGGTAGCATTTTTTCTAACATCAATATACAGCGCAGACAGGAAGTGGTCAATATGAGACTTTTAATTATATAGATGAGAGGATGGACTATCTTTTCTCCAAGATGGAAATATCAAATAGTAGAGGGCATTGCTTTAAGACGAGAGAGGGCAAGTTTAAATGAGACATGCAGAACATGTTTTTCACACAGAGAATGTTTGGTGCCTAGAATATAGCTACTAGAGGTAGTGGTGATAGCAGATGTGATGGTGGTGTTTAAAAGGCTATTAAATAGGCATATGAATATGCAGGGCATGGAAGAAACTGGATCATGTGCAGATAGACAGAAGGGATTGGTTTAATTTGACCATGTCCAGCACGCACAACATGGGCCAAAGGGCCTGGTACTGCGCTGCACTGTTCTATGTTCTATAACATGAAAAATATTAAAAACAATGGATGAATAGGCGGGGTTTAATGTTAAACCTAAGATTCATTTGCTTTAGGCAGACACAAAAAGCTGGAGTGACTCAGCGGGTTGGGCAGCATCTCTAGAGAAAAGGAAGAGATGACATCTGTCTAAAGAAGGGTCTTGACCCGAAATGTCACCTTTTCTCCAGAGATGCTGCCCAACCCGCTGAGTTACTCCAGCATTTTGTGTCTATCTTCGGTTTAAACTAGCATCTGCAGTTCCTCCCGACTCATTTGCTTTACTTGTCTGCTAGTGATTGAGTGCCATCTAGTGGTAGCACTTACACACCAACTATAATGTGGTAAATTTCTCGATAACAGCCAGTTTGATTAACAAACATTATTATATATTTGGGTTTTTTTTCTTATTAAAAATCATGTGCCATAGATCTGTAGTGTTTCTATTGTGAGCCCAGTCAGTGCTTCTATAATAGGATTGTGCAACTTCACCAAACATCTTGAGCATATTTTTCAGATGAGGTATAATGAGTTGAATAAGCATAGCACGATGATGTGAAATAACATTCTTTGCCACATTGATCACTGCGGCTGCATAGGTAATGTATTCTGACCTCTGCTGAGTCACAGTACTGTCAACCCACACTGCCTTCCACTTCTTAGTCAGAACATAGGCAGAATAAATTACACATTTAAGTGGAAAGGTGTAATTTCACAGCCATCACACAACCTGAATATCTATTAAATGTACGTAGGTAGACAAAAATGCTGGAGAAACTCAGCAGGTGAGGCAGAATCTATGGAGCGAAGGAATAGGTGACGTTTCAGGTCGAGAGCCTTCTTCAGACTAATGTGGGGGTGGGCGGGGCAGGAAGAGGAAAGGAAGAGGCAGAGACAGTGGGCTGTGGGAGAGCTGGGAAAGAGGGAGAAAGCAAGGACTACCTGAAATTGAAGAAGTCAATGTTCATACCGCTGGGGTGTAAACTACCCAAGCAAAATATGAGGTGCTGTTCCTCCAATTTGCGGTGGGACTCACTCTGGCCATGGAGGAGGCCCAGGACACAAAGGTCGGATTCGGAATGGGAGGGGGAGTTGAAGTGCTGAGCCACTGGGAGATCAGGTTGGTTATTGCAAACTGAGCGGAGGTGTTGGGCGAAGCGATCGCCAAGCCTACGCTTGGTCTCACCGATGTAGAGCAGCGGATGCAATAGATGAGGTTGGAGGAGGTGCAGGTGAACCTCTGCCGCACCTGGAAAGACTGCTTAGGTCCTTGGATGGAGTCAAGGGGGGAGGTAAAGCGATGAGTACAGCATTTCCTGCGGTTGCAAGGGAAAGTACCAGGGGAAGGGGTGGTTTGGGTGGGAAGAGACAAATTGACCAGGGAGTTACGGAGGGAGCGGTCTCTGCGGAAAGCCAGAAGGGGAGGAGATGGGAAGCTGTGGCCAGTGGTGGGATCCTGTTGGAGGTGGCAAAAATGTTGGAGGGTTATCTGTTGTATGTGATGGCTGGTAGGGTGGAAGGTGAGGACAAGGGGGACTCTGCGTTTGTTATGAATGAGGGGATGGGGAGTGAGAGCAGAGCTATGGCAGATAGATAGATAGATAGATAGATAGATAGATAGATAGATAGACAGACAGACAGACAGACAGACAGACAGACAGACAGACAGACAGACAGATAGATAGATAGATAGATAGATAGATAGATAGATATGCCTTTATTGTCATTCAGACCGAAGTCTGAACGAAATTGCAGCAGTCATACATATAATACAATAAAAACAACAATAAACACATATTAACATCCACCACAGTGAGTCCACCCAGCATCTCCTCACTGTGATGGACGCAAAAGTCTTAGGTCTGCAGTCTCTTCCCTCCTCTTCTCCCTCTGCGCTGAGGCGATACCTCCCGGGCGATGTTATAAATCAGTCCTGCAGCTCAAACACCGTGGCCCGGGGTGGTCGAAGCTGCCGCCCACCAGTCCTGCAGACGCAGCCGCTGACCCGCGGCCCAACCCCGGACTCAGGCCACCACCGCCAGAACGCCGTCCCAGCCACCCTCACGTGAGTACCGTGCCGTCTTCTTCCCCGGGCCGGGCCGCCCCGACTTGGGCGTCGCTTCTCCCTCGGGCCGGGCCGCCCCGACATGGTCACCGAACCTCCCTCGGGCTGCGAGCGCCGCACCTCCCCGAGCTCGGCCGCTCCGACGGGAGCCTCGTTCCACCCTTGGGCTGGCCGCCCTCACGGGAGCGCCACAACCTCTCACGGGAGCACTGTTCCAGCCCTGAGTCGGACCACCCTCACGGGAGCGAGCTCAGGGCGAGTCCTGACGGGCTCTGCCTCCGGAGCCTCGAGGTCATCAGCTCCATTAGGCCTCAGCGCAGACGGAGGCAGAGAAGGGGAATACGACAAAAAAGTCGCATTCCCCCGCAGGGAGAGACTGCAAACCCCATTTCAACCCCCCCCCCCACCCCCCCAAAACACAAACTAAGAACCAAAAACTAGAATAACCAAAACAAAATAAACAACACAAAAAACACAAACAAACGGGACTGCCGGTGAGCCGCTGCAACCAGGGCCGCTCCGCCACTCCGAACCTGGTGAGAGCCTCATCTATAGTCAAAGAGGAGTATCCCTGTTCCCTAAAGAATGAGGATATCTCCGATGCCCTGGTTTGGAACACCTCATCCTGGGTGCAGATGCGGCGTAGACAGAGGAATTGGGAGTAGGAGATAGAGTCCTTACAGAAGCAGGGTGGGAAGAAGTGCAGTCCAGATAACCATGGGAGTCAGTGGGTTTGTAGTAGATGTCGGTCAGTAGTCTGTTGCCTGCGATGGAGATAGTGAGGTCTAGAAATGGTAGGGAGATGTCGGAAATGGTCCAGGTGAATTGGAGTGCTGGATGGAAGTTAGTTGGGAAGTGGATGAAGTGTACTAAATGTACGTAGTGCTTTGCTAAAACAACTAGTGAGGAAACTTGTATACAAAGACCTATGCATCTAATGCATTAATTAGATGTTTTTTGTACTTACACTAATAAAACTTGGATATTGGTTTAATTGGGAAGTTATTGTTTGTGAAAATATATGTCTGGCAATTCTCACCTGTTTTGTCAGTTTATCCATCTTTAACCATTCTATTTTTGGGGTCAGAACTTAGACACATCTTGTTCCTGGGACCCATCTATCCTATTGGGTAGTTGGCACAGCCGCCCTAGGAGTTGGTACATTTTAAGAAAATAGAAACCTTATTCGGTCTTATGACTGAAATTTTTTTTTAAACTGCAGATGCAATATCATCAGGCAATGCTGGAAATACTCAGCAGGTCACGTGCATCTGTAGGAAGAGAAATAATAGTGAATGTTACAGGTTGGGGACCCTTTGGTAGAATTGAAAAGAAGACGAGAAGCTTCTAAAGCTGCAGGGACGGTGGGGGAATGAGTGTCTCTGATAGGATAAAACTGGGGTGACCATGGGAGTAAACTATAAACAAAGTTATATGTTCAATGAGTGAATGGAAACAGGTAGAGAGTAAGAATGTAGACAAAAGATCCATGATAAAAGAATGTGGGAGTTGGCAAGTGCAGAGCAGGAACACAGGCCCAGTATGTCAGGCTAGGTTTGTCCACCCACTCCCAGAGAGGGAAAAAGCCATATTAAGCTAATATTGCAGATGGATGACTGATACTTGCCGAGAAATCAAGTACCTGATGTTTCAGAATATGACTTTGAATCCAGAAGGCTGCAACATGCCCAGGCAGAGATGAGGTACTGAACCTCAAGCTTGCACAGATATCACTGTGACAGTATAGGAGACCGCAGGTTGATGGGTCCACTCCACTCCCACTCTGTCCTATCTCAGTCTGTGGCCCATCAGTGGGGGGGTGGGGGAATAATGTAAAAATGAGGAACAAGCATAGAACAGCACAGCACACGAACAAGCTCTTTGGCCCACCACGTCTATGTTGACCAGCATGCCAATGTAGCTAATCCCATCTGCCTCCATGTTGTTCATATCCTTCTATTCTGTGCTTGTTCATGTCTGGCAAAATGTCTCTTAAAGTCTGCAATTCGATCTACTTATACCAGCTGCCTTGATTGTGCGTCCCGCTCTCTATGTTGTTTTCTTATAAAAAATCATGTTGAGAAGTTGGGCCGAGCACACACCGCAGAAAGGTTAACAAGCATTCATTCCCGAGGGAATATTTTATTTGAAGGATGTCACTAAAATATTTAACATATAAACTTGGAGTAAATGTTCTTTTAAAATGAATTTCTCATTTAGTAGCGATACGAGCTAACAGTTTATTTTCAGATGGAATGCTTTGTAAAAGAATAAAATAGATTTATTGTTAAAGAGTGAAATGGACAGATGTTTGTGGAGTGAAGGAGGGTTAGTTGTTTAAGAAACTTTTTAAATACATTTGTGTAAAGTACCTGTTGAGGGGTGGGGGAGCTGAAACCCAAAGGTGGTGGTTGAGTTCGACAACTTTATGTAGGCTGGAAATATGTTATTATTTAACCCACAACACAAGGAACAATTTTGTTGACAACTGTACATTTGATAGATACAGTGCATTCAGAAAGTATTCACTTCACTTTTTCCACATTTTGTTGTGTTACAGCCTTATTTTTAAATTGATTAAATTCATTGTTTTTATCATCAATCTACACACAATACCCCAGAACGAAGACGCGAAACCAGGAGTTTAGAAATTTTTTCAAAATATTTTGAAAATAAATAACTGAAGGTGGTGGCAGCATCATGCTGTGGGGATGTTTTTCAGCGGCAGGAACTGGGAAACTAGTCAGGATCGAAGGAAAGATGAACGGAGCAAAGTACAGAGAGATCCTTGATGAAAACCAGCTCCAGAGCGTTCGGGACCTCAGACTGGGGTGGAGGTTCAACTTCCAACAGGACAACGACCCTAAGCACACAGCCAAGACAACGCAGGAGTGGCTTCGTGACAAGTCTGTGAATGTCCTTGAGTGGCCCAGCCAGAGCCCTGACTTGAACCCGAATGAACATCTGAGGAGGAAACTGAACATAGCTGTGCATCGGCGCTCCCCATCCAACCTGACAGAGAATCTGCAGAGAAGAATGGGAGAAATTACCCAAATACAAGTGTGCCAAGCTTATAGCGTCATACCCAAGAAGACTTGAGGCTGTAATTGCTGCCAAAGGTGCCTCAACAAAGTACTGAGTAAAGGGTCTGAATATTTATGTAAATGTGATATTTCAATTATTTCTTTTTAATTACTTTGCAAAAATTTCTAAACATCTAAAGTTTTCACTTTTATTATGAGGTATTGTGTATAGATTGATGATAAAAAACAAGAATTTAATCAATTTTAGAATAACGTAACAAAATGTGGAAAAAGTGAAGGGGTCTGAATTACTTTCAGAATGCATTGTATACTGGCCTTGGAACTCTGCAAAGTGTCATTTGATCTCCTGCCATAACTTAAGTGGGACAAGAAACATGAAAACTACAATAATATATGCAACATATTTAATGTTGCAAAATGTTCCAAGTAACTTCCCAAGAGCATTGTCAAACAATGCATGGTGCCAAGTTCCTTCAGAAGATAAGGCAGGAGCCTCAGACAATTGATACAGGAAGTAGATTTTGACGGATTCTTTGGCTGTAATTTTAAAGTCATTTGTAAAGTGGTAAATCTAGCTCCAAAAATATATGGTTTGCACGATATTATCTTTTGTGATTGCATGCTGCCTTTTCCATAATTTCAGTGATCCTTCAGAAAAGTACTGAGGGATTGTTGCATTGAACAAGGCCACGTCATTCAACTCAAGTGCAATGTAGGTGGTATACATAGACAATAAGTGCAGGAGTAGGCCATTCGGCCCTTTGAGCCAGCACCGTTCAATGTGATCATGGCTGATCATCCACAATCAGTACCCCGTTCCTGCCTTCTCCCCATATCCCCTGACTCCGCTATCTTTAAGAGCCCTATCTAGCTCTCTCTTGAAAGTATCCAGAGAACCGGCCTCCACAGAGAATTCCTCATTCACAACTCTCTGCGAGAAAAAGTGCTTCCTCATCTCCGTTCTAAATGGCTCACCCCTTATTCTTAAACTTTCTTAAAGATTCTTCAGCACAAAATGGAACAGTTATCCAATTCCAATGATATTTATTCCTTAACTAATAAAACTACAATGGCTCAAGTAGGTATTTTTGTGGGATTTTGACATGTATAAGATTACCATTTTGGCATAAATAATCATAAGTGATTTTCATAAGTAACATGGATTTAAGAATTTTGATGATTTGATAAAGTATTGCATAATAATAATTCCTTTACACTAATTCAGTAAAGTTATATATGCAAATTAAACAAGATGTATTTGCAATACAAATTTTTGTGTTTAAGCTTATTTAGCAATGGGTCTTACTTTGTCAATGACTGGCAACACCAGTAAAGTTAATCTCAGGTACAAACCCATGTCTTTCAGCTCAGTTTTTGAGATACCAATGATCGAGACCATCAGAGTAAGTCTTCTTCTGTCGTATGTCTTTTAGACCTGCAGCTCCGTTGAGGCGAGCCAGGCCAACGTGTCATCGTCCAGGTTAATCAGACCTCGTTCACCATTCGGTAGCCAGTGTTTGGGGCAACTGGTGACTATGTGCTCCACTGTCTGTGTTGGGTCCCCACACACTCGCAGGAGGTGCTGTCCACGAGGCCCCACCTCTTCATCACTACTCCATAGCGTCCGACGCCTGTCCTCAAGCGGTTGAGGGTTGTTCACTGCTTTCGGGGCAGGTCCTGGCCAGGGACGTCTATGGGGTCATCGATGTAATGGTGTAGCCTAGATGGTTCTGCTGACTTCCACTGGTCTCTCCATCTCGTCTTGACCCAGGCGGCCTTAGAAGCGTCAGCTGATGTTGTTCAGAACAGCTCTTGGGCTTGCGTGGCAAAGGGGCGCCGTGACTTGAGGCGCACTTGTCGTGGTGTCTCTGTGACGATCTGATGGAGGAGGTGGGATTCACTGGTCTCTGCCTTTCGAGAGAGGGTCAGCGTGGCTGCTTCTCGTCTGATGTTGGCTGGGGCGATGCCAGCGAGGACGGGCAGTTGGTTTACTGGGGTGGCTCGTAGGCATCCGGAGATAGTCCGCAGGGTGCTGTTGAGGACAGCATCCAGCTTCTTGGCGTGAGGGCCACGGCACCAGACCAGGACGCAGTACTCGGCGGCTGAGAACACCAGGGCCACTGTGGACATGTGCAGTGTCTTCGTCGTGGCTCCCCATATGGTGCCGGCTAGGCAGCGTATCAGTATAGAGTAAGTCTAAGATGAGGTCTCTATTGAACAATCAATGTATGGCCTACTATCATGTCACAGGGCAAGCTTGAAGCTCAGCACCTCAACTCAGTCTGAAGCTGTTAAATTATTATGACTAAGCACAGAGACTATTTTTACAAATGTATGATTAGGAGCAGGAGTATGCCACTTGGCCACCCAAGCCCGATCTACCATTTAATAAAATCATGGCTGATCTGATTGTAACCTGGACTATGCAATCTTAACAACCTGTATGTAACCTTTCATCTACTTTCTGATCGAGTATCTATCTGCCTTGGCTTTGAAAATAGTCAAAGATTCTGCTTCCACTGTTCTTTGAGGCAACGAAGCATCAGATGATTTCTTCCCCCCAAAGAATTAAAACTTTTTGCGGGGAAAACAATATTCACCATGTCACCATAAATGAGTGAACCGTTATATTTTGAACAATGAGCCTGGTTCTCGATTATCCCATAAGATGAAACATCCTGTCTGTGTACGCGCTGCCAAGATCCTCAGGATTTTGTTTGTCTTACTTTCCGAAACTCCGAAGGATACGTCCGTAGCCTATCCAACCTTTCCTTGAGGCAAATTGCCTACTTCAGGTATCAGTTGAGTAAATCTCCTCAGACTTGCTCTCAATGTATTCACATCCTTCCTATAGACCACTAGGTGGCGCCGTATGATGGCAGCCTCGCCAACGGTCTGTCTCGTCCTTTTTTCTTTTGCTGTTTTTATTCTGTTGTTAAATGTATGTTTGAGTGTATCTTTAGTTTTGTATTATGTGGGGGGTGGGGGGGTGGGGGAAACTTTTTTTATCTCTTTTGTCTACGGAGATGCGACTTTTCCGTATCTGTGGTCTAACATTGTGGAGCTGGCGGCCTCTTGCTGGGGATCAACTTTGGGAGCTCCAACCACGGGAGTCTGCGGACTTAACATCGTGGAACTCGATGTTAGTTAGTCAACTCCCGAAGTTGTTTAGGGGTCGACTTTGCGAGCTCCAAACCGCAGGGGTTTTGATCGCTGGCTGCGGGGGTTTCGACTGCCCCGACTGCGGATGGTTCGACTGCCCCGACCGCGGGAGAAAAGAAGATAATACGTTATTGCTTCCCATCACAGTGCGCTGTGGTGGATGTTTATGTTAATTTCTATGTAGTTGTGTGTCTTGTTCCTTTTTTGGTATGAATATATGGCAAATCAAATTCCTTGTATATTTTTACATACTTGGCTAATAAATTACAATACAATACAATAGATGAGGAGATAAATACTATATTTAGTGTCTTGAATACTTAGAAATGATGATGTGAAACATCTGAATTCCAGACCGGTGTTTATCTTCTGTTGTGGCTTTAGTAGCATTTCTGCTAGTACGAGCCATTCATAATTCTCTTCCGATATGTGGTTTCTTATCCCTGCTAAGTACAGGCAGTTCACTTCCTCTAAAAGTACAACATTCTGGGCACAATGAAACAATGAACTAATTAATAACATCTGAAAAAGACTAAGCTATTGTTCAGGTCCTCACATTGTTAACCAGCTCCATGCTGTCCTGCAATCAAAGCAGGTCATTTTGCAATAGAGATAAAGATAGGTTAATGTTTCATTTGCGGTGGAGCCGTAACTGAGACATTAAAATTAACCCAGCTTTACTTTTTGGATATGTGGACATTTTTAATTATTTATAATTCTTTTACCATTTTAACAACTTGAATAATAGTGCTTTTTCCAGGTGAAAAAGTCCCCTTCTTATTCCCTTTGGACAAGATGGGTGCTAGGACAGGTGTGGGAAAGAACTGCAGATGCTGGTTTACATCGAATATAGACACAAAATGCTGGAGTAGCTCAGTGGGACAGGCAGCATCTCTGGAGAGAAGGAATGGGTGACGTTTTGGGTCGAGACTCTTCTTCAGAGTTACTGAGGCGGAATGTAGCTGTCTTTGTGGTACGGATGATAGAAATATTAGAAACTTGGAGGAAAATAGGATACCTAACTAGCAAGTAACTGGTTCTTCTCAAATAGCACCCATAGTGAGGGATAAACTCAGTTACAAGCATCAGAGTTTGTGGTGGGGCCAGTGAAATTTGTTTGGTCTTCCCTTTGACAGCGAGAAATTACAGCCCAAGTCTGCGTCTGGCCAACGCTGAAAAAAAAATGAATGGTTGAGAAAGAGAAAGAGAAGATGAATATGTGGATCTAATATTGGAGATACATGTTAAAGTTGACCATAGCTTCACCAAGGACCAGAGGAAGAATGGTCCCTGGAGGACTCCAGTGTGGGGATGGGAAGAAAAGCTACGCCTGGAGATGCTCTGGCCAGCATAGTATGGATAAAGTGGAAGCAAGTAAGGTTCCGCTGAGCTGCGTAGGAAGAGGATGATATATGTTTAGCCGTGTCACAAAGAGATCAAAACGGTTACATAAAATCAATGATAGTCACAAAAAGCTGGAGTAACTCAGCGGGCCAAGCAGCATCTCTGGAGAGAAAGAATGGGTGACGTTTCGGGTCAAGACCCTTCTTCTGACCCATTCCTTCTCTCCAGAGATGCTGCCTGTCCTGAGTTACTCCAGCTTTTTGTGTCTATCTTCAATTTAAACCAGCATCTGCAATTCCTTCCAATACATAAAGTCAAAGATGACAGTTTAAATTTTGTGACAGAAACAAACATTTGAATGGCCACATTGAAAGTGGGAGTCATGAAAAAAATCGAGCGTGCATTTTAGGTTTTAATTAATTGAGTTATAACCTTTGTTCCATTGCATTTTGTACCTACATTTTCAAACTCTAGAGGGCACTCCAGCCCTGAATTGATACTATCTCTAGGTCTTTAGACGTCTACATAGCCGTTCTGTAGCTTTTGAAATGATAAAATATACATTCAAGTAATAGATGCATCTCAAATCAGTAAAATATATAAATACTGACTACTTACTAAACAGTCTAATAACATAAATCTTTGAGAACTTTGTTTCTGAAATGTGTTACTACATATTTAAATTCTATTTTTACATTTTGTAATTTTGTGGCAAGATTTTAGATTTGTACCATGTACTGTGTTGTTTCATTGTTATTTTTCTGGCGATGGTAGGCCATCGAGCAGCAAACAATGGAATCAAAGGCCCTTTCAAGAATAACAAAGAACAGATGATCCTGGTCTTGGAATTTCTGATCTCATGTCAATGAGGTCCAATTAATCAGCACACATCTGTTCCAGTCACCCAAATGCGTCTGGAAATTTTATATTATCGTATCAAGTAAAATTAAGGAAAACTATTGTCATTGTTAACCAATTGTGTAGCAGGCATATCAACAAGTTGACTCACTGATAACTACACGTATGGTGATTTTGGTTGCTCCATATGGACATGTACACTTCCAAAAACATGCCTTGTTTCCCCAAGTATTGTGACAGATGCATTTTCACAATATCCAAATCATGAAGCCATTCCAAGTTGACAGAATCACTGCTGGAATTTAATGAGTTGAAAATGCACAGATTAGGAAAGAAAAGCACAGTTAAACATGTAAAGGGCCTGTCCCACGAGCATGCGACTGCATGCGGCGAGTGCGACCAAACTGGAAGCGGGGGCCACGCGGAGGTCGAGTGATCCCGTACGAGTTGACGTGAAGTTCGAGCGAAGTCTGCGGGAAGTTTGCGCTAGGCGCTGCGTACGGTGTTTAGACGGTGCGTTCGGCGTCGAGACGGTGCGTACGGCCTCAATGTGGCTGCGGGCCGGCAGGCCGTTGTCGTGCGGAATTTTTGAACAGTGTCAGTTTTTCGGAGCCCCACGCGAAGTCGGGACCAGCTCCGCACAACTCCATACGGCTCCGGCGATCGAAGTGGGACCGGCCCCGCGAGGCCGTACGGCTCAAGCGACCACGTTAGGTCGCGCTTGCCGCATGCAGTCGCATGCTCGTGGGACAGGCCCTTTACTTATCCAGTTAATGTTATCCTACTCACTAGGGAACTAGTTCATTGGATTAATTAAAACTAAGAGAAACATCTCATCCCTCAAGGAACAAGTCACCCTAACCAGGTTTCATTAACATTCCAGTCTGTTATTATTGCCTGACACTGTCACTGAAATGCTGTGTTCAGAGTTGACTAGGTTTCAATGTTGCAGCATAGAACGTCTCACACTCTGCTCATCTTGCTATTCCACTTCATCGTTCCTTTCCCTGCTCACTGTGAATAGATCGAAAGAAAAGCATCAGCCTCATCTTATCCCATAAAATTATTTCCCTGAACAAAAGTTTGTATTCAGTGAAAAAACACACAATGTGCTGGAGTAACAACATTTCAGACAGCATCTCTGGAGAACATGGCTAGGTGACGTTTCTGATTGGGGCCCTTATTCAGTGAAAATCTGCTTGAATGGTTGTTTCTCACTAAATTTACCCTGCTTTTATTTGCAATTTTGCAAAACATATTTTCTTCAGGTTTTTGTGAATGTTGTGAACAAAGGGTTCAGAATGACATTTCCCAGATTTCTATTACTACCAACTAGACAGTCCTTTATTCCTCATTTTCTGCTTCCAATCATGGCTGATGGTTCTAATCTTCCAAAAAGTATTTTTAAAGTCAGTGTAACATTTTAATTATATTTGTTACTTTGAAATTGAATCAACCCCATTGCAGCTGGAAATTCAAATGTTCACTTCCATTGATTAGTAAACATTTATGGAAATTGTTTTAAAAACTGAAAGCCTGGAATAATGCCTCAAAATAACTCCCTCAAAGCACCATCAGCATGAATATATTGCAGTGTATTTGAACCATATTCATTGGATTTTAAATGTTATTTGTTTAAAACTCTTTTAGTGCACATGGCAATTCATGTTAATACTTTAACCACTGTGTATATGAACCTTAAAGATCTATGATTGGAAATTGAAAGTTGATTTTGTGTTGGACTTGAGCTTCTTTCATTCTGATTTTTTTGCTGCGCATTGATGAGAATTTTAATTCTTGCAAAAGGTAAAGTATAATTTTCTTCTGTATAATAAACAAGCAATGACAGAGTTTGAAACAGCACAACTCACGAGCATCATTGATACTGAAAGATGACAACATTCTTTGATTGGTCAAAACCTGCATCCACTGTTCAATTTCAGATCCCTAACAATGTGGAAAACAATGTGAAAAACAGTCCTCAATCCTTGACACTAAATTCACTGAACTTCATACAGATACATTTTGTTTTTATGGATGTGCAAGTGAGTTAGCTTGGAAGAATCCTCACTACTCAGCTGCCCCATTAAGAATGCTTTGAGGGAAGATTGAATAAAACTGTTTCCAAGACTCTTTAAAATTATTGTATCTTCGAACTTGGTCCTACGCTGAAAACATAGCAATTTTGTTTCTTCTTTATTATGTGATATAACAGGCAGCAGCTGCTAGAGGCACGTGTAATAAAGGCAGGTCTTGATTCTGACCCTGGCAGTCGTGGGATATCGAAGAGTAAATGAAAACGAGATCAGAATGTTCTGTCGACCAAATATTATTATTTCATTGGAAGAAGTTGTGTATTCCAAGAATGTTGACCAGCATTATGTAATATGGAAGAAGAACTCAGTGTTCAAAGTTAGTGTTTCAGAGACTGTCACCTAGAACTCATGGTCTACATTTCTTGGAAACTATCAAAGCTTTTCAACTTTCTTCCATCATCAACCATCTTGCAAATTGGTTTAAGACTAATTTTTAAGAGATAATTTTAAAGAAATCTTGCATAATGAATGTGTTTTCTTCTGTCATTTTTCTTGTAAATTACATTATGAGTATAGCTCATCGATAATATAGAAGCATGCACGGTATCTTGAATAACCCAAAAATATTTTTTTAATTGCCATTAATATTTCCTTATGTATCCCTTTCCAGCATACATATGAATGAGTCAATGAACTGTCTTCGGGGAAGCAAATGTGGCTGTGGTATCGGAACCTTTGGATTCTGTAATATGAGTAACCTGAATCTGCCTGAAACTGAACCAGAATAGCCACATCCACAATTGGGCTACGAGTGCATGTCAAAAGCTAGGAATACTGCAGTGAGTAGCTCACCTCCTAATTCCCCAAAGTCTGTCCACCACCGACAAAGCTCAATACAATACAATACAATCGATCTATCTATCATTACACAACTAAAACTCTAATCTTGTGCTCTTCCGGTTTGCGGGGTTTTTCTATTTGCGCAAAAATGGTACGCGATAGCGCTACGATTTTTCACCGGGTTACTCACCGTTCCCCTGTGCTGCGAGTGCAACAAGTTTAGTTCCAATCGGTAGTATATTGTAAAAGCTTTCGAGGTTTAAAAATCTTAAAAACTGCGCGTGCGCCGATCCCTTTAGTCAGCGCCACACAGGTTGGTCTCTTCTCCTGTCAGTCAATGCCACGGCCGGGATGGCGATGCCCTCCATCCCCTTCCTCCCCCCCCGCGGCCCGGCAGCAGCAGCGAGCAGGCAGGCAGGTGGATGGGCAGGGCAGGGACGAACCGAGCGGCTGCAGCGGGCAGTCGGACAGGACGGGGACGGTCCGAGCGACGGCTGAACTGGAGTGGGCAGAGGGAGGGAGGGAGAGTCGGGTTGCAGGGTGGCCGAGCAGTTTACGCGGAGTTTGAGACACACACACACACACACACACACACACACACACACACACACACACACACACACACACACACACACACACACACACACACACACACACACACACAGTGGAGGAGGAGGGGGGAGTGGGGGAGGTAGGGAGTGGGGAATAGAGGGAGAGGAGGGAAGTGGGGGAGGTCAGGGGGGATAGTGGGGGCATAGGGGGAGTTGAGGAGTGGGGGCATAGCGCAATAGGAGGCGGGTTGCGAGGGGAGAGGAGTTATGGAGGTAGGGAGGGAGGGAGTGAGTGACTGAGGGTAGGGGAAAGAAGAGGGAGGGTGAAGAAGAGGTGGAGGGAGTGCAGGGGGATGAGGGGAAATGAGCTGTGCCTGCGCAGTTTGGGGCTATGCATGAGTGGTGCAATATTGCGTTGGGGGGACAGGTTGCATTGGGGAACAGGTGAGTGGTGAAATATTGCATTGGGGAACAGTTTGTGTTGGGGGACCAGGCTTCCCGTGTGACAGCCACTTAGTCTAGTAATACTTTATTAGCCAAGTATGTTTTGCAACATACGAGGAATTTCATTTGCCAAATCAGTCATACAAATAAAATAAATTTTAACATAAACATCCACCACAGTGACTCCTCCACATACCTCACTGTGATGGAAGGCAAAAAAAAAGTCTCTTCCCTTCCTTGTCCTCCAGAGGTTGTGGACCTCAAGCCTCCTGTTGATGGGACGATCTTACTTCCGTAGCCAGCAGCGGGCCTCTCATCGGGGCGATCAGCATCGGGGGGGGGGGGATTCTCAGCTCCCCCGAGCCGAGCGATCGGACCCCGGGTCGGGGCTGCTCGAACGTTGTGCGATCTCTGGACTGCGACCCTTTGGTTGTAAGATCCGCAGGCCATGGTTGGAGCGATCCCAGGCAAGGAATCAGCCCCGATGGTTAGTCCACGC
This sequence comes from Amblyraja radiata, assembly GCF_010909765.2. Lineage (NCBI taxonomy): Eukaryota > Metazoa > Chordata > Chondrichthyes > Rajiformes > Rajidae > Amblyraja > Amblyraja radiata. The sequence continues at coordinate 8,392,948 of NC_045977.1, forward strand.
AGTGACGGAAATCGCTATCAAAATATGGAGGGGCCCGGGGGACAGGGGGGACACAATTTCCTGGTGGCCGTGCGCGCATGCGCACACTCACACGCGAGGCTTCGGGGGCTCAATCCTGCGCTAAATGCAGCTCAACTCTGTCTGCCTCGCCGGGTTAACTGACGGAATACCAGTCCGGAGCCTTGGAGCTAGCGCTGCTTCTCCATACTGGCTGTAAGCCTGGGCCATATTTCTCTTAAGTCCAGGCAGGGCTGTAGGTTAACCTGGCGGGACAGGCAGAGTTGAGCTGGGTTTAGTGCTGCTTCTCTGCGCTGGCTGGGGGCACCGCGCCCATCTGACTCTCAACCTCTCTGGCCACCCCCGGGCATGGGGGGGGGGGGGCACTCAGGTGGGGACAGGGATAATCCAGTGGAGGTTCGGCAGCGATTGCAGCACCGGAGAGCTGGCCGGGATCAATCCTGGCTGCGGATGAGGCACAGTTCTGTGTCCAGGGCTGCCGTTGTGACCCTATGGCCTGGGCACATCTCCCTCCTCCAATCACCGCGCTCTATCCTCAGTCCCACTCCCTTACTAGCGCCCCTGACTGACACCTCCCTCCTCCAATGATCACGCTGAATCATCATGCCTCGCCCCCATTGCCTGCTGACCGACACCTCTCTCGTCCAATCCGCGCCCTCGATCAGCAGTCCCACCCCATTCTCGCGAAAAGCGGAGATTTCACCGGCTTTAAAATCCGGATTACAAAAAATTTGGGGGGGATCGTCCCCCACCTCTCAAAACAGAGGGGGACATGTCCCCCCTGGCCCCCCCGGGATGTCCGCCACTGCCACTGCCACGCCCCATGGTGAGACTCAAAGTCAGTCCCGGGGGCCTCCAGCTCCATGATGTTAGGCTGCAGAGCGACCGGAGATACGACCCAAAAAACAATCGCATCTCCGGCAAGGTAAGAGACTGAAAAAAAGTTTCTCTACCCCCTCCTCCACCCCCCACATAAAACAAACCAGAGATCATTTACACAAACTTTTAAAACACACTTAAAAAAACGAAAAAAAACTACGAAAAAACAGACAGACTGTTGGCGAGGCTGCCATTGTGTGGCGCCCCTGGTGGTTCCATCAGGAACATGATGGAAATACTCTACTTGCCTGGATGGGCGCAGCTTCACCAACGCTCAAGAAGCTTGACATCACTCAGCCTACTTGAGAGGCTCCCCATCCGCAACCATTCATTCACTTCACCACCTATTCCTTAACATCATCAAGGCAAAACAGTTGGTTGTTAACCTTGTTGAATGAGATGGCATAAAACGGTTGACAGCTTCTGATTCTGCGGCATCCATATCACAAAGAGCCTATCTTGGTCCCTTCACTTTATTCCCTTAGGCATATGTGAGGATGCTCCCAAACTTATACAGATGTGCTATTGAATGTATTCTGATGGGATTCATCTCGGCCTGGTGTGGCTACTGCTCTGCTTTTAATCACCTGAATCTGAAGAGAATGATGAACGTGCCCAGTCTAACACCAGATTGTTACTTCCTTCCACCCAGTCCATTTTCAGGGTACATTGCATCAAGAAGGCTCAAAGTATCATCACGGATGTCTATCACTCAGGCCATTCCTTTTACTCACTTCTACCTTCCAGTGAGAAGATGTAACAGCTTGAAAGGTCAGCCATCCAGACTTAAAAACAGCTTCTTCCCCACTGCTATCCAGCTTCTGAACCAATCATCTCTTTCACACCCCATTCCAGGAGGTGCTGCCATCTATCGTATCTATATTATTAAAAGTCTGTTCTTGATCGGTTTTGGCCATCTGTGCTGCGATTTCCAAGAGAACGCCGCCACCTACGGCCGTCATTTTTGGCCACCTTGCTCAGAGCCCCCCTCCGCCATATGTGTGCCGAGGATTTTTCCCGTCGATGAAAAATGACAGAGATATTAATGATTTTACAAAATTCCCTATTCTCTCTGCTGCCCCTGCTGGCGGCAGGGGGGAGGGACTATAAAACCAGGAAGTGGTGTGCCTCAATCAGTGTCTGCAAGCTGGAGGAAGGCAGAGGGTCACGTTTCTCTGAGCTGTGAATAACACTGAACACATGTCTACTCAAATGTAAGTGTCCTTAGTGGTTCTAAAACGCTTGCAGAATGTGCCTATTGGTTCTAAAATGTTTGCAAAAAGTGTTTATTGGTTCTAAAATGTTTGCAAAAAGTCTCTTTTGGTTCTACAATGCTTGCAGAATGTGTATTTTTTGGTTCTAAAATGTATTTTAGGTTCTCCCCCCCTCTCCTCTCCCCCCCTCTCCTCTCCCCCCCTCTCCTCTCCCCCCCTCTCCTCTCCCCCCTCTCCTCTCCCCCCCTCTCCTCTCCCCCCCCAATTTTTCGCCAGTTCACTTACTGTTCTCCTGTGCTGCGAGTGTACCAGGTTTCGTTCCGATCGGTTGAATGTCGTAAAAGTTAGCGAGGTTTAAAAATCTTAAAAACCGCACGGGAGCAGATCGATCTATTTTCCTGCCAGTCAGCGCCATGCGGATTAGTCTCTTCCCCTGTCACTGCCCGGGACCGTCCGCCCCCTTCCTACTCCATTGTGTCTTTACTGGAGCTGAGGATGGCCGGTGGAGGTTTCCAATTTTTCGAAGCGACCCCAAGCAGCCCAGCCCCAAGCAGCCCAGCGTCAGTGACCCAACCCAGCCCAGCGTCAGTGACCCAACCCAGCCCAGCGTCAGTGACCCAACCCAGCCCGGAGTTGGAGATGTCGCCGATGTCGCCAAATGTAAAGCGGAGACTCTGATCCCGGCGGAGGAGAGCGACCAGCGACAAGCGACCAGCGACAAGCGACCAGCGACAAGCGACCAGCGACAAGCGCCCGCTGTGAGTCCCCATCACACCGCCAATTCCAGCCACTACCCGTCTGGTCCCCCTCGCTGGCTCCTCCCCCCTACCCCGTGATGCCCCCTCTCCCCCATGGCTCTTGCCCCGTCTTGTCTCCGAGCTCACTCCCCCTGCCCACACACCCCTCACCCACCCACACACCCCTCGCCCCCCCTGCCCACACAGCCTCCCGCCCACACACACACCCTCCCCGCCCACACACACACTCCCCTGCCACACACACAAACCCCCCTGCCCACACACACACCGCCCCCACAACCACCCCCCCCCCTCCACCATAAGCCACCCTCCCCCACTACCCCCCCCCCACACCTCAACAACGCCTTATTGGAGTATTTATCATTTTTATCTGTATACTCTTTACTCTATGAGCTTCCTGTGAACAATGAATTTCATTGCACCCTGGTGTACATGACAATAAACTAATCTGAATCTAACAGCATTGAGGGAATACCCATACCTCAAGGATCTCAGTGGTTCAAGGTAGCTCACTACCACCTTTGCAAGTGTAATTCGGTATGGGCAATTAAATGCTGGCTCAGCCTGCAAATCCCATATCCCTAGAATAAATGTATTTGTTTAAAGTCTTCAGTATGTTGTAAAACCTGTTCTATCTGATCTTGAACTAATGAATTGCAGGTGGGTATAGCAAGGCATGTGCCTGGGCCCACAGCAGTCAGGTCTTTTTATTTATTAATATTGCAAGCTCTCAATGTCTCTGGTAGGTTCCGCATTAACTTGAGAAGGTGTAGATGAGCCACGTCCTTGAACCACCGCAGATCTCTCATTGAAGGCACTCCTTCCTGCAGTGCTGGTGGGAAGGAGTTACAGGATTTAGACTACCAATTACGACATCTCCTAAACACTGATTTTATATCGAAAAGGATAATAATGGAATAATGCGCAGAGGAACACCACTAACAGCCCAATATTCCCTTTGGAATAGCACAGCATTCTGACTTGGAAATATATTACCATTCCATCATTACGGCTGGGTCTGAATCATAAAATCCAGTAGCATTTTCTCCTCTCTCCGAAGGACCACAGCAGTTCAAGAGGACCATTTACCATTACTGTACCTTTAATAAGCAATGGATATGTGCAATAAACACTGGTCTTGGTAATATGCAAATTTACCCCCCAGCCCCAAAACAAAATCCATGAAAAAGAAAACAATTCTGAATGCTAATACCACAAATTCACTTCCTAAATAATATAAAATAGACCAGTGGAAGAGGGAAAAAATCTAACTCGGGAATTCAAGAATGATGACTTCAGTTGTGGCTGCATTAATATATTAACCAATGCATTTAGATACAAAACAAAAAGACATTCTTATATAAACACTCATTTTACATTCCAGTAAAAAGGCTAGGTGGGACATTTGGTACTGAGACAAACAGCGAACATGCTGTGTCAACCTCAATGTCATGTAAACAATGGATAATATTTAATTTCCCAAAACAGTCGGCTAACTTATACCGTAGAACTACATACAAAAGTCAATATTCGAGTTGTATTTTATTCAACACTTTCTTTTATCTAATTTTCTTCATTTTCTCTACCTTTTCGTGATATTAGGATATGTTCTAAAAAGCAGCAAATTACTTCCAGACAGCTGACTTAAAATTTGGCCAATGATTGTCTGTGTAATGGCACAATTGTAGACAAATTTGTTCTTTTTATCATGCAGCATGAATTATTTTAGTTACATGACAATTTTATCTGGGTTCCACGATTTGTCTGGCAAAATTCTGCAGCACGATTGCTTCGAGTTTCTTGTCATTTTAAAGAGGAACTAAATCAGCCTTATTGCATCCACAGTAGGTATCATTTTACAGGACTCTTAATTGTCTACAGTTTGCACATGCATGAATCCCAGGTTTATCCGCTGTATTCACTTTTGCTCCAGCTGCTCCTCAAATTTCTATTACTCCTGCTGGCTTCCCCTATAAAAACTTTCCAAATTATTCCTATATCCAAGCAATCCTTCATGCTGCTGCTGATGCAAAAAAAAATTGCAAGTAACAGTATGGTATAATAAATTTACGATTACATCTGCAAGCACTATCCACTGTTACATCAGACGTGTAACACAAATAGAGTAAAACAGCACAAACTATAATTAAACTGGTTGCATTATACAATAACCGATTGTGGCATTATAATACATCTATGCAGTATCTGCATTATGCAGGATGAGAGTAGCATAGGTGGATCTACGTTTGAGATAAATAGGTTAGTGTCACAAAAACAGTATTTTAAGCCATGCATTCAAATAAATAATAATCAGTGTGGGCAGAATCTTGTTGCAAAATGTTTGGAGCAAATAAACAGAATGGATTTCATTTTAATTAACATGTTCTAAGGGATTATAGAGTAGTCCTTTACACAAGGTCAAATTATGTTTGTTTATGAGCTTCAGTATGAACATCTGTTTTACGTAAGTCTATGCAACATTAATAGAGGAAATTCAGGTGTTATGGTGGAGTATCCTGTGCACATATCCTGTTGGCCTCCATTAACACATTAGAAATAGATCTACTTGGAGTTGTGTGTGGCAGCAGGCAGAAGGCTGAGATTGTCAGTCAGCTTGTTATGGGAATATATTAAAGAAATCTGAGATTGACAGTGCTTGAAAATAGATGTCCAAGAGACAATTTTAATGAAGTACTGTAGATTATCAATGCAGAGAAAATTACATCCAAAATTACATTGAAGTAAACCATAAATAGACCAAAGTAATAAAAAGGAAAATATGCATTGCTGTCAAATATCTTCATCCAGCTCTGGCATGAAGTCAGAAAGTCTTGAATCATTTAATAGGATATTGCAAAGATAGACACAAAATGCTGGAGTAATTCAGGATTTCTGGATAGAAGGAATGGGTGACCTTTCGGGTCGAGACCCTTCTTCAGACTGAATTCTTCAGACTCCAGTCTGAAGAAGGGTCTCGATCTGAAACATCACCCATTCCTTCTATCTGGCTGTCCGCACACATCTCAGTTAAACTTTGTCCCTCTCACCTTAAAGTTATGGCCTCTAGTCTTTGATCTTTCCACCCTGGGGAAAAAGGTTCTGATTGTCTACCCTATCTATGCCTCTCACATTATATACTTCAATGAGGATTCCCTTCAACCTCTGGCCTTCCAGCAAAAACTGTTCTTGATTATCTAACCTCACCTTATAGTTAATACCCCCTACTCCAGGTAACATTCTGGTAAATCTTTTCTGCACCCCCTCCAAAGCCTCCACATCCCTCCTGTAACAGGGCGATCAGAACTGCACTCAATACTCCAAATGCAGTAAAGTTAAAGTCTTATAGATCTGCACCATGACTTCCTAACGCTTATACTCAATGCCCCGCCAAATGAAGGCAAGCATACCAAATACATCCTTCTCATAATGCGGTGACCAGAACTGCATGCAAATCTCACAATTGCGGCCTAACCAAAGACCTATCAAGCTGCAATATGACGTAATTAATTTATTAGTCATGTATGGAAATATACAAGGTATTTGATTTGCCAACAGTCATACAAAAAAGCCACAAAATGCATAACCACATATAAAAATTAAACGTAGACTTAAACAGCCACCACAACGGCGTGTGAGAATCCCCAGGGCTCACAGCACAAACAGAGACCCACAGTGTACAAGTGTCAATGTACAGGCCACACACAACGCTCCGCCCGAACAGTCAGAAAGCCGTCCACACTCGCACTAGACTCCGGGATGTCCTCATGGAGCCATGTACCCACTTCTTGACTCTTATAGTCAATGCTCCAGCAGATGAAGGCAAGCATACAACTTCTTTACCACTCTATCTCAACAAACTCAATGCTAGCATTTATTTCAAGAGGGCTTGTATACAAAAACAGGGATGTAATGCCGAGGCTCTATAAGGCATTGATAAGGCTGCATATGGAATATTGTGAGCAATTTTGGGCACCATATTTGGCTCTGGAGAGGGTCCAGAGAAGGTTTACAAGAATGTACCCAGGAATAAGTAGATTAACCTACAGTACGATGAGTGTTTGTTGGCAGTGGGCCTGTACTCGCTGGAGTTGAGAAGAATGAGGGGGGGGCACCTCATTGAAACATACAGAATAGTGAAAGGCTTGGATAGAGTGGATGTGGAGAGGATGCAGTATTCAGACTCCAGTCTGCAGAACGATCTCGACCAAAAGCGTAACCCATTCCTATCCAGAGATGCTGCCTGTCCTGCTGAATTACTCCAGCATTTTGTGTCTATCTTCGGTTTAAACCAGCATCTGCAGTTACTTTCTACAAATAATAGGATATGTATTGCAATGGCTATATTAGGGCATTCTAAAACGTAGAATAGCATCCACCTGCATGAAATAAATTAGAAATGCAGCAGTCAATGATCTACAATATAAGTGTTTCCTCCTGTTTTTTGGGGGAACTTCTTTCATGACTCCTCGCTTTAAAGAATACTACGTTTAATTTGCAGTTATTATTACATGGCAACATATGAAATGTCCTGGTTTTAATTAATCACAATCTTTTTGATATATTTATTGGAAGCACATTAAGACAATTTTAGAAATGTTAATATGAAAGTGTCGATAATTATTTGTGGGATTTATGCTTTAACTGTCACTGGCTTCCCCCACGTACATTTGCAGCTAATTTACATCTTATTTTTGGTGAAAACCCTGCATTGCAGATTGTTTTCCTCTTGAAATCCATTCAAAATTAGCAACACAACGGCGAAAGAAATGGAAGAAAAGTGATCAAATTCTCTGCAGCAGCACACACTATAACAAATTGATGTGAAATTGACTTGTTTTTTTGTTGCAAAATAGTACAATCTTTGCTGTTATTAATTCAAATCTCAGTCAACATTTCTGATTAAGAGATGTGAATCCTGCACCTCCGATGAAACTCTGCGGTGCATTGACAATGTCCTTGCAACACTGCACCACCAGCCCCAGCCCCAGCCCAGCGGTGCGCGCTCACGCGGGGACAAACCGGCGCGCGTGGGGGGGAGGACGGGTGGGGGAGGGGGGGGGGGGGAGAGGGTGAGTGAGAGTGAGAGTGACGTCGGGACCACAGGCGCGCCTGCGTCAGCCGGCGGGGGCTTATTTGCATAGTGAGCGCGAGGGTTTGTGGGAGCGGGCGGGCGGGCGCCGGCCGCCAGGCAGCTGTGGTCCCGGATGCCGCTCGACGCGGCACCTCAGCGCCCAGGTGAGTGGACGCCGCTTCGGCCCCGGTGCAGCCCGGCCCGGGCGTGCCGCTGCCTCGGCGGTGCAGGCCCCGGTGCATGGCTGGCAGCTGTGCTCAGCAAACGTCTCCATGGTGACAAGCAGTGGGAGGAATAATGCTTGCATTTAAAAGCTGTCCGGCGTGGTGGTGAAGAGTTTCCATTGAGCCCAGTGCCCCCGTCACCGCCTGGGCTACTCCTCAACCCCCCCCCCCCCCCCCCCCTCCCTCCCCTTCACCTCGCAGACCAGCTCCGCTGCGAAATTGCTCCCAGCGGGATGTTCCACCTTCCTCTGCTCCCATCTCGAGTGAACTTTGCCCCAGCATTTCAATGTTCATCCATCGTGAATTCTGACTGATAACATTGGCTCTGATTCAGCAATGTCCTGTCAGCCTGTTATCTCAGAGCAAACACAATCCAGAACCCTGTCAGTTGAAATGTCATGTTGATGGTGTGTTGCGAAAAGTGATCAATTTGAAATAGCAGAAAAAAAATCTCTTATTTTGGAGTGGATCCCTATTTACTGGACCCAACCATTTTCACGAGGATGTTATCAAGACTGTGCTACAAACCTGATAGGGTGTCTTTTTATAGAATTGAGTTGCTTAGCAATGCTTTTACAAGACTATGTGTATCAGGAAGGGTGAATTGCATAATGAGTTGTGTTGATTACTGTAGGGAGATGTATTTAGAACATAGAGCAATAGAACACAGCAATGTGCTGAATACAATGCCAATCTCACCTGTTTACACGTGAGTTTACACACAGCACCATCTGTTTACACGTGATCCATATTCCTGCATTACCTGCATATCCAAGTAGAAGGCTCTATTGTATCTACCTCCGACACCACTCCTGACAGAACGTTCCAGGCAACCACTGCCCTTTAAAAAAAAATTAAAAAATTGCCACACACATCTCCTTTAAACTTTGCCTCTCTCACCTTAAAGTTATGGCCTCCAGTCTTTGATGTTTCCACCCTGGGGAAAAAGGTTCTGACTGTCTACCCTATCATATTATATACTCCAATGAGGATTTCCCTCAACCTCTGGCCTTCCAGCAAAAACAATCCAAGTTTATCTAACCTCATTGTATAGCTAACAGCCTCTAGTCCAGGTAGCATTCTGGTAAACCTTTTCTGCACCCTCTCCAAAGCCTCCACATCCTTCCTGTAATGGGGCGATCAGAACTGCACTCAATACTCCAAATGCAGAATAACTGATGTCTACTAGATCGGCACCATGACTCTTATACTCAATGCCCTGACTAATGAAGGCAAACAAACAAAATGCATCCTTCTCGTAATGCGGTGACCAGAACTGCATACAATTCTCACAATTGCACCTAACCAAAGTCCTATAAAGCTGCAATATGACTTCTTGACTCTTATAGTCAATGCTCCAGCAGATGAAGGCAAGCACACCAAGTACCTCCTTTACCACTTTATCTGCTTGCGTTGTCACTTTCGGAGTGCTGTGGACTTGGACTTTCAAGATCCCTCTGTACATCAGTGCTGTTAAGGGTCTTGCCATGTTATAACTGAATACTTTCCCTTTACATTTGACCTTCTACTCCATCTGCCATTTCTCTTTCCACTTAAATAATTTATCACAATTTTTAATAAATGTATTTTCTGCCATGTTTCATTAATTAAATTATTCTTCAGTAGAGTTAGTACAGGAACTTATGATTTACAGGACCTTAAGAAGTGAGTGTATTATATCATTGTCACTGTTATCTTCTGGTTTCTGATAATTGCTGTGTATGTGGTTACAGTTAGGTCAGCCAATCTTTTATTTATAATTATAGGTGCCACTAAATTTTGAAATGTGTCTCGTACCATTTAGTATGGTCAGTGTTGGCAAGACAATTTAGATCCACAGGAGTTGTTCACAGAACACTAGAATATACAAAATATCACTATACCACGAAGTCTCCCTAGAATGTTTCCATTCCAGTGACAGTAACTTCGCTGAAGCAAATAAGATGTACCTTTATTCGTCTGAAAGAAATTCCTATATGGAAATCACTCGAATATTATCTTCCATTGGAGGAGTGGATATCCTATGCATGTGAACTATGTCAATTGCGGCTGGAAATAATTACAACATTTGGTAATGTGCAATCTTAATTATGTGATGAGCAATCATAAGTAAGGATAGCACCAATTAATGAAAGATTTGAATAATGAAGTTAATCCCGTAAACTAGAAACTGATTTAAGGAAAGACTATAATTATTATTTCAAGATAGCAAGGTGACTGTGTCATTGATGTAATACAGAATGGCAATTTAAATTAAATTTTGCTATGTATGCATGTTATTAAAATAGATACAATTATGGCATTTAAGTGGCTTTTAGATGTGCAATTACAATTTAAACTTGATTCACAATCTAACCGTTGACATATAATTGCTAATTATGATATTAAAATTTTGCAATAAACAATGTTTCTAAATAAACAATATAGTTAAGCTACACACCGACATATAGTGTTTATTTCCAGAGGAAATAATATGTGAAGGTTTTATCATTTTGTTTTGGATAATAGTCTAAATATCTTTATGATTCGAATTCACGTTTATTTTCCATGGAAATGGGGGAGGTTGTAAATTCAAGTTGTGCACTTTATAGAAAAATAACAAGTGGATGTGGTGGCAAAGTGCTTGGCTTTTACTTTCAGAGATTTGAATTCAGAATCTGTTTTTCACATCTTTTCTATAATACGGACCACTCATAATTCTAGAAGAATAAATTGGCTTAAATTGGATCTGGTAATGTTTCGTAATGCTAAAGCTTTTATGCAATTATATTTCAAGTAGGACTTTAAGCTGTAATTAATGCATTGTTTATTATTTTTACCATATTGCTGACAGATTGGATTAATTCCTGAAATTATATCGATCATAGCAGCAAAAAAGTTTAATGTTATGTTTAATTACGTAATAAACTAGACTAAGTGGGACCCGTTGGGTCCCTGTCACACGGGAGGCCTGGTCCCCCAACGCAACCCGTTCCCCAATGCAATATTGCACCACTCACACATATCCCCAACTGCACAGGCACGACTCATTTCCCCTCATTCCCCCCCCCCCCCCCCCGTACCCTCTCCCCTCCTCTTCACCCTCCCTCTTCTTTCCCCTCACCTCTCCCTCCCTCTCCTTTCCCCTACACCCAGATTCCCTCCCTCCCTCCATGAAAAGCAGCATCTGCAGTTCCTTCCTCCAGAGGTCATTCATTGTTAGCTGTGGTTTAGATCCAGTTGACTTGATGATTGGACCAGTTTGCTCTGTGTGTGTCTCTGCGTCTGTCTGGCCACCCTGCAACCCGACTCTCCCTCCCTCTGCCCACTCCGGCTCAGCCGCCACTCAGCCTGTCCCTGTCCGTCCGCCCGCCTGCTGCTGCCGCTTGGCGCGTGCCCACCCGCCCGCTGCTGCCATTCGGCCCGTCCTCACCTTGCTCATGAGCTGGTGGAGAAGATCTCCGGGAAAGCCGTGAGGGTGAGTTACCACAGTGGAGGAGACGGCCCCAGGGGGACGGGTAAACGGGACCTCCATTGCCGCAGAGGGTGGGGGGGAGAGAGGGGTGAGTGATGAGGGAGAGAGAGAGAGAGAGAGACGGGACCTGGGCCTCCACTGAACCCCCCTCCGGCGGCCGCTGCTGGTGGTGGGGGAGACGATAGACAAGTTACTGTGAGGAGGTGAGAGAAGAGTTTGTGAATGAGGCGGGAGAGGCCGCTGCTGGTGGTGCAGCAAGGGGCGTCGCCATCTGGCTGCGGCATTGACTGACAGGAGAAGAGACCAATCTGCATGGCGCCGACTGAAGGAATCTGCGCACGTGCAGTTTTTAAGATTTTTACACATCGATAACTTTTACAATATGCCACCATGAGGAACAAAACTTGTTGCACTCGCAGCACAGGAGAACAGCGAGTAACCTGGCGAAAAATCGTAGTGCTACCGCGGACTGTTTTTGCGCAAATAGAAAAATCCCGCAAACCGGAAGAGCACAATCAGAGTTTTAGTTATGCATAAATAGATTAATTCCTGATGCAGGGCCTCCACAGATGCTGCTTGCCCACTGAGTTTTTCCAAACGTTTGTTTTTTGCTCCACTCGAGCATCTGTAATCTCTCATAGACAAAAATACTGGAGAAACTCGGCGGGTGAGGCAGCATCTATGGAGCGAAGGAAATGGGCAACGTTTCGGAACGAAACCCTTCTTCAGACAACAGGCAATGTTTCGGCCCGAAACGTTGCCTATTTCCTTCGCTCCATAGATGCTGCGTCACCTGCTGAGTTTCTCCAGCAATTTTGTCTACCTTCGATTTTCCAGCATCTGCAGTTCCTTCTTAAACATATAATCTCTTGTCTCTCTGTGTTTATTTTTGAATTTGATATACTGAGCCAGTGCTTTGGTTTCATCATATTGTCTTCAGTAATATCTGTCTTTTGATTAATTGAATAGTCAAAGTAACATGGTTTCAAAATTGTTGTAATGTCTTTCAAAAATTTATATTCAAGTTTATGATTACATAATGAACCATGTCATATAGGAAACACTAATTTTGTTGGTCCTTTTCTGTTTGTTACAATTATGCTTTCATGTAATATTGCATCTATTTTGTGACATAATTTAAATGCATAAGCTTTGTAATATTTTTGAATTATTCCAAATGTCTATCATTGTAATGTATTAATATTTGGCTATGTCTCGGTCTTACAATGTGCTATTGTTCTGTCGGTGCAAATTTCATAAATTTACTTCAAAACAGTTTAAAAAATATCCAGAGTTAAGAGGTTTATTGGAGACTGTTTGGAAAGAGGAAGGGAATGAGCAAATGGTGATCCTGGAATCTTATGATCACATTCATTCAAGTATTAATAATATTCTGTACTGTACATTACAGTGAGGAATGTGGGGGAGTCACTGTGGTGGATGTTTACGTTAAAATGTATCTTGTGTGTTCTGTTGCTTTTTATTGGTATGACTGTATGGCAAATGAAATTCCTCACATGTTGCAAAACATACTTTACTAATAAAGCAAGATTATGATTTATTATTGCACAATTAATATTATGTTGTTAAGATGTGATTAAAAAGTTGTGTATTTGTATACTGCCTTTTACAACCATTAGATGCCCTAAAGTGCTTTTGAGACCATGAAGTAATTTATACATTTGAAATGTAATGAATGAAAAATGGCACACAATTTGAGTGTAGCAAAGGTCCATAAGAACATTGTCATAATGATTAGGCATGTTTTTTTGAAGATTGATTCTTGTGAAGTTTTGTGTACTCCTTTGAAATAGTGCAGTGGGATCCATTACATAAGTCTGGGAGAGTAGTTGGAGCTCTGGTATCTCATCTGAAATGTTGTCATCAATAAGTTAGCAGTTCCCTCATTATTGCACTGGAGTGTTATACTAGTTTTTGTACTTAAATTTGTAGAGAAGGACATTCGCCCATGTCCTTTTAATTGAATCTTGGAAATGAATGCTATAGACAGAAGTCATACAGTCCATCATGTTCATATCAGCAAAAAATTGAATTGTTTAGATTACTCCCAGTTCTCTGATCAGGATCTGTAACTTTTGTAGGTTACAGGATCTTTAGGTTTAGGTTTATTATTGTCACAGTGAAAAGCTTTATTTTGCAGGCTATCCATACATATAGGATCCGGCTATTCAATATATCAATAAATATATCAATATATCAAACTTCAGCACAGTAGATAAAGCTAAGGGGAAGATACTGAGTGCAAAATATATTTCTCAGCACGGGAGCAGGAAGAAGGAATGACTAAGTGGGACGAATTAATTATGTTGGCTACTTTTCCAAGGCATCATGAAGTGTAGATGGAATTGAGGGAGGGAAGTGTGGTCCGTGTGATGGACTGGGCTGCACCTACAACTCTCTTCAATTTCTTGCAGTCTTGGGCACTGCTGTTCCCAGACCAAGCTATAATGCAACCAAGTAGTATGTTTCCGTGGTGCATCTGTAGAAGTTTATAAGAGTTATTGAGAAGTGCTGAATTTTCTGCGGCTCCTCAGGAAGTAGAGGTGTTCCTTCTTGGCTGTTGCATCCGTGTGGTTGGTCCGACATATCATTGATAACACCGAGGACCCTGAAGCTCTCAACCATTTCCACATTCTACATTGATGCTGATTGGGGCGTATATTCCACCACGCTTCCTCAAGTTAATAACTATCTCTTTTGTTTTACTGACATTGCAGGAGTGGTTATTGTCCTGATACCATGTCATTAATTCTTTGTCTCCCTGTGCACCCACTCTTCCTTATTTGTGATGCGGCGCAACACAGTGGTGGTGTTTTCAAATCTGTAGATAGCATTAGAGCCAAATTTGTCTGTAGAGTCGTGAGTATAGTAGGGGACGGAGAATGCATCCTTGTGGAGGGGGGGGGGGGGGGTTGAGAGTTATTGTGGAGAAAGTGCTGTCGCCTATCTTCACCGATTGAGGTCTGCGGGTCAGAAAGTCAAGGATCCAGTGGCAGAGGAGGGGTCCATAGTTTGGAGATGTGTTTGGAAGAGATTATTTGTTGAGGCAGAGGTTTGGTCGTTAAATAGGAGTCCTTGCTCTCTAGGTGTTCCAGGGAGATAGTATCTGCTGTGGAGTGTTGCATTGGTAATTAAACTAGAGTGGATCACTTTTTTAACTATCAATTCAGAAAATGAATTCTATACTCTCACTACTTTATGGTGAAAAATAAATTCCTCAACTTGTCTCTAATTCCTATTAATTAACTTATGTCTGTGTCTCCTAATTATCAACCACTGTGCTGGGGCAATGGGTGGTATCTTTCATCTTGTCTAAATACCTCATACGCTTTTCACACTTCAGTTAATTCAGTTCAGTCTCCTTAGTTCCAAGGAAAATAAATCTGCTTAATTAGTCTCCCCTTAGTTCAATAACTTAACTAACCCGTGCAATATCCTTGATGATCTACTCGATATCCTCTCTAGTGGTATTATATTCTTCATGTAGATTGGTGACCAGAACAGTTCACAGTACTATAACTATTCTGACACAGGCCTCTATATCACAGTTGAATCAAGCCTGACAACCCAGAAAGTAACATGACAATATTTTCTAATAAAAAGTTGGCTTATGTCAGTTTGGATTTATAGAAATTCACTTGCAACTTTTCCAAAGACTGTTGTTTGAAATTTGTATCTACATCTGTCGTGGTTTTTTTGCCCATCAATATCAATCCTTTAGCGTATGAACATTTTTTAATGATCTTGACCACCCCAGGGGATAATACTAGCTATCATTATACTAATGGTGCAATCTTACTATTCACTGTACAATAATTGGTATATGCATCATACCAGGTGCCAGAATGTGAAAAATGGCTGCAGGATGTATTTCATATGATTGAATGAAAACATACGTTGTAGTACTGCCTCAATTATCTACTGCTGAAATAACATTGGATTTTGGTATTAGTTAAGCATAATTATACCTTGCATTGTGTGTTGAATTCGGGGTGTCCATTTTTTGTAGGAAGAAACTGCAGATGCTGGTTTAAACCAAAGATAGGCACAAAATGCTGGAGTACATCAGCGGGACAGGCAGCATCTCTGGATAGAAAGAATGGATGACGTTTCAGGTTGAAAAGTCACCCATTCTTTCTATTCAGAGATGCTGCCTGTCCTGCTGAGTTACTCCAGCATTGTGTGTCTGGCTTCGGGGTGTCCATTTATAGGGTAAAAAGGAATTTGCTTCAGTGTCGTCATTCCTTAGCCCAATCCACCAGATTTTATGACCAGTCTCTTGTGAAAGATCACTACATTTTAATGTTCTACCATACTGCCATACTGTGGAACCTTATTTCAATATGGTTTGTCATTCTCACATGATGTAATAGAAGACTGTTGGCACACACAGTTGTAGGAAGAAGATAAATAGTGAATGATGGATTCTAAATATAGAACAGCATTGCAACTTAATGCATTTTATTTCTTGTAAACTCATAAAATAAGATTACATTATTTCATTTCACTATAGTATTTGAGAATCAAGCTGATTGCAGCAGACAGTATTATGGGAAATATTAGAAGTGAAATATGTTTTTAATCTGTGTCATAAAGGTGTCAAATTTAACATGTCAATCTAACTTATTGTACAACTCCAGCCACCTGGTAGCTAATATGGTGTTCACATTAACTTGAATAGTAAATGTACCATGGTACTCTTGCATATTATTCTAATCTAATAAGGCAGTTATTGTAAGTGTTTATTATTAATATCATGCTCACCATATCTGCACTTTCATGACTTGAATGAACACAATTGCCAGATTATGAAAATATGCATTTAGCAAATTAAATATTTATATTATTTAAAGCTAAGATTGTTAACAACTATTTATATAAATTAAAGGAAGAACATTTCCATTTATATTTAACATCACAGTGGAACAATTTAAAAAATTGAAAGGGTAACACTTGCTTACTGGATGCACAAAAAAGAGAATACAAGATAATTTGTATCAAATTCAAAATTTCATGGATCAGAGAAATCTGAAATAGTAAAACTGGCACTGTTAGAAATTCTAAGCAGGTCAGGTATCAGTTGTGCAGAGAAAGTAAAGGGCCTGTCCCACTTGGTGACTTTTTTCGGCGACTACCGGCGTCATATCAGTGTCAAACATTTCAAAATCCATCGGCGACAAAAAAATGTTGCGACACTTGAAAAAACACAGCGCGTCATATGTCATCACGCCGCAAATTTTTCCGTGACATGATACGTCAGTCAATGATGTCAGCGGTCGCCGAAATAATCGCAAAGTGGGACAGGCCCTTATTTTCAAGATCTTTCATAGGAGTGGATCCATTCATAGACCAAACAGGTTGGAAGCAAGTGCTCTAGGTGTGGAACAATGGGGAAGGAAGGAGAGGAAATAATTATACAAAGACAAAAAACAATACGGTAGAAATCCATTGATTAAATGTCAAAGCACAACTTCAGCAGATGATGGCGCAGAACAAAATGGGATGGCATTTTTTTAAATAAAGAAAAACTAGGACAGAAGGTGAAATAAATAGCAGTAGAAGACTTGTGTTTCTGCAGGAATTCCTCAGTGTGGTGACCTAAGCCAAACCATTTGCAGTATTTTTGCAATGGCCTTCTTTCCATCAAAGGCAGAAGTAATGATTTACAGTTCAGTTTGATTTGCAGTACACAAAAGAAGCACACCGGATGAGCTCATGACTTTTATGCAAGCAATCTAAGTTCCACAAAGATGAGTTTACTACTGCGACCCCCTGCCACTGGCAGAAATTGGATCTGCTGTCATGAGGGTAAACTCTCGGAAAGTGGCCAACCCAGATGTGGTGGGTTCTGAAATTGTGTGGCCATCAACTAGCCACAGTGTTTGCTGAGATCTCCAATCTCTCACTTCAACAGACTATTGTCCACATCTGCTCCAAGGAATCCTCTATCATTCCAGTCATCAAGAAAAGTAAAGTGACCCGTCTCAGCGACCATCACCTAGTGGTTCTAACATTGAACATAATGAAATGCTTTGAAAGATTAGTAATACCTCATAAAAAAAACACCAGTCCACATGCCTTGTCATTTACATACAGGAAAAGTAGATTCATGCAGGATGCCATCTGCCTTGTGCCTCGTTCCACTCTGGATCACCTTGATAATTAGAAAACCTATGTCTGAATGCTATTGATGGACTGCAGCTGAACCTTCAACACTATTATATCAAATAATCTCACCTCTAAATTCCAGAGCTTTGGCCTTGGGGCCTCCATTTGCAACTGGCATTTGCACTTTCAGACCTGCAGATCTGTCTGTTAAAACTGGTCATAAATGTCCTCTGCACTGCCCCTTAACATTGGTTCTCCTCAACATTGTGTGCAGAGTCCCTTCTCTATTCTTCGTGAACCCATGACTGTCATGGCTAAGTACATTGCCGCTTCGATCTTTGTTTGCTGATGATACTTCTCCAGTCGGCTGGATGAACATTCAACGATGAGGCAGGAATGAGATAAGAAATATTGTGTCATGGTATCAGAACAACAGCTCTTAACATAAATAAAATAATTGGCTGTTGATGGAAGGAAGTGAGGGGGTGAATGCTGTAGAAATGGAGCTGCTGTAGAGATGGTGGACAGCTTCAAATTCCCACGCACCCTTATGACCAGCAAACTGATCATGTCCTTTCAAACTGATGTGGTGATCAAGAAAGTGCATCAGCTTATTAACTTTCTTTGATGTTTGAGGAGATTCCACGTCCACAAGGATTATCTCACACTTCTAGAGATGCACTATAGATAATTTACAGCTACAATCAACTTACCTGGATCAGAAAAACGGCAGAAATTGGCGCCGTAATGGACAAGCTGCTAGTCAGGGCCGGATTTACGTATAAGCTAGACAAGCTTAAGCTTAGGGCCTCGAGATCTAGGGGGGCCTACTCGCCTCACTGCCTCACCGGACGCGTTGAACCTCGCTGCCCCACCGACCTTCCGCCCACCGGGACCTACTCTTTGCCCGCTGACTCTGGACAACCCATCTCCCTCCAGCAGCCCGCAGCCGTCGCCTTACCTGCAGCCTGGACTCAGCACCGGGCCTGAAGTCTCCACGCTGCAGACTACCACTCCCCCGGTTTGACTGCGCTGGGTCCTAGTGCTAGTCCCCCTAACCCTGGTAACTTCAGTGGCTGTTCCACTGTGTCTTTCCCATCCCCCTCAAACTATGTGACCCCTGCTCTTCCCCACCCACACTACAGTCTTCATGCCCCCCTACCCCCTGACCACACCCCCCCCACCAGACATCGCCTTGGCCTCCGTCCACTCACCTTCCTTCCTCCGGCCCCAACCCCCATCCCTGCCGTGTGTTCACCATCCCCCCCCCCCCCCCTGACCTCCCCCTCTCTGATACCGAACGGTCTGTCCTCAGCAGAGGTCTCACCTTTGTCCCCCTCCGTCCCCACCTCAATGAGTTCCGCGCCCGCCGCGATTTGGAGCTCTTCTTCCGTCGCCTCCGCCTCACACTGTTCTTCCATGGGTAGGAGTCCTCGCCCCCATTGATTATCCCTTTTCCCGTCTCCAACTGACCCCCTCCTCTTGGAACCCCCCTCATGGCCATTGGTACAATTAAATTTGGACGTCACCATCCGACGTCGGAACGGGAGAACATTCTCAGCTGCTTGGACTTCCAAATCGGCACTATGATCTTTGCACCATTCTGCTGTTTTACATTTGCCATTGTATTGTTGTATTTATCATTATCATGTTTGCATGAAGCTTATAGACTACACAGTACACAAGAAATATCATTGCATCGTGATGTATATGACAAAACAAATGCAGCAAGACATACACTATTTAGGCATGTGTTGCACAGTGCTAAATGGCATTTCTGGCACTAAATATCTACCTTAGCCATTCAGTGGCATTATTATTGGTGTCTCCTATTATGAATATGTTTCAACTCAGCACTAGCTTATTACATTGGAAATAATACATCCTCAAAGACTTATTCAATTCAAATTTACCTGGTGTACATAACTATCAGTGTTTTTTCAACCCCTTCCAAATAATTCATGTGGGGGGAAACAACGAGGATATGTAGAATCATATTAACTTGTGGTTCAAATGTGACCACTTATACTTTTGGTTATAATGTAAAAATAATATTTCACTGGTAAGTAAGGTAAGTATTAGTAAATACCAATTGTTCATATTTCTGCTAACTAATATTTCCATGGACATAGCCTTATGAGATTACCTGATTTGCATAGTTCTTTGGCTTGTAGTGACAAATATTTTCTGAGGGTTAAAACAAAAAAGCAAAGCAAAGCATTTCAAGGTGCATATCTGAAGCTAAATGTTGAAAATATTCAGTAGACCAACCAATATCAGAGGATCACTACTTCAAATCTCTTTGTCAAGACTAGGGATGAGGATCGTGACAAAAATAAAGTGATTAGGTAGGTATAAGTGACGAATACACGCTAACAGCAATTATAAAGAAAGTACATAATTTGTAAAAATGAACGATGCAATCAAAAGGATGTCTGGTTATTGCAGAAGTTCATAGGTTATAGGAGCAGTATTAGGCTATTCGGCCCATCAAGTCTGCCATTCAATCATGGCTGATCTATCTTTCCCTCTTAACCACATACTCCTGCTTTCTCCCCATAACCCCTGGCATCCTTACTAATCAAGAACCTGTCAATCTGCACCCAAAATACTCAATGATTTGGCCTCCACAGCCACCTGTGGCAGTGTATTCCACAGATTCACCACCCTCTGATTAAAGAAGAGAAGAGAAAGAAGTATTGAAGTGCAGAAGATTTCAGGCATCTGGAAATGTGATGAAAGGAAAAAGCAGGTTTTCAATAAGCAGGATTTCAATAAGCATGCAGACTAAACTGCTAATTGGAATCCTGAAGCCTACCATTCATCTAACATCTTCCTCCACCTCTTCCCAAAAGTATGGGTACAATCATGGAATATTACTAGAACATATTCTGTGCAAGGGGAAATGAGAATTATGATCACGATAGATGATTAGTAAAGACTGTGTGTTAAACAAGAATTAAATGTAGTCTTGACCAACTTGACTCCATTTGATGTATATTGGTTCTATGTTTTCCATTGGTTGGTTGTTGCATAGAATCAGGAACTGGAAACTTGGCGACCTTCAGCCTCATTTTTCTGGACTTCATTGTAACACCTCTATTACTGATGAGTTTGAGGGTTCAGATGTGGTTTAGTATCACAGTTTGTGCACTGTATTCCCGCCTCTGCTCAGTCTTGGCTATTTCTTCAGCACCATAAACATTTTTAAACCTGCCCACAGACTTGGTTCTTGTTTCCTTCAGGTTTAACTTTTCAGTCTACCCACGTTACTTTGAAGCTCCAAGTTATGGATGTGTTGTAGTTGATTTGCTTCGAGCATCCTCAATTTGACTTTGAATAGAAAACATTTATGGTTGAATGTTTGAAAATGAGACAAACACTCTGTTCCCTAAATTTGAACAAGTTGTGTATCTTCAGATGTGCAATTTAAAATGTTTCTTTCTCTGTACTTCTGTCATCCCATACCAAACATTATGTGTAAAGAGTCAATTAGTTTGACATATGCGGAAAGTGAAAAGTGATTAAAGAATTTGTCTGCAAGGTTAGAATATTGTCTTTGCCATAATAAAGATACTGTGGCTAGGTGAGTTCTCCAGATTTGATTCTTTAAATCTCTTCCATGCAAAACGAAGTTATGTCATTTATGTAGATAAATATGTAAAACAATTTCCAGTTTATTAATCAAAACCATGTCTTGCCACAAACCATTGAGCGTATTAACTTCCTTCCATGTGCTGTGCAGTATTTGCTTTAACAATCATGCCACTTAAAAATAATATGTAGAAAGGAACTGCAGATGCTGGTTAAAGCCGAAGATAGACACAAAATACTGGAGTAGCTCAGCGGGACAGGCAGCATCTCTGGAGAGAAGGAATGGGTGACTTTTCGGGTCGAGACCCTTCTTCAGTGAAAGTCACGGGAAAGGGAAACGAGAGATATAGATGTAGAATTGAGATTATGTAAACAAAAATATGTTTCTGTTAAACTTAAACCATTGGGAATGAGGCAGTTGAGCAATTAAATGTGCAGTGGACATTTCAAACATGACATTTTAAAAGTCAACTTTGTGTATGAATAGTAATGATTCACTTGAAAATAAATTCAATGTGTTATGCAAAGAGAATGAGTTGCCATCAATTCTAATCTCTAGCAGATGATGAAGAATGCTGACAGGATATGTTCCATATTTTGGAAAATATCTACACAGCTTTATAATAGCCTGAAGGTTTATGCCATTCACTCCTCTAATTCTAGATATTTATTCCATTGTTCAATCAAATGTAATTAATCGTAATATTTTGAGGTTAAAGTGTTTGTCAGTATTTTTTGTTTAATTGTATATCTTTATTTATTTTTTTTGTATTGATTGTTATTTTCCTGAGTACGGGGTAATGCCACTTGATGCAGTGTAATATTGCAGTTTAAGTGATAAATCACCTTTGATTTGGCTGCTTCTGTATGGTAATAAAAAAGGATAATATGACCTTTTTAATTTTTTTTGTTTAATTTTCAATTATGCCAGCTTTAACACCACACGTGATGAACTATGGAATGTGTCAAACATATGTTGACTGTATGCTGGTGATTGTTTAATGGAACATGATGTATAATTGGGTGCTTTACAATATTTATGCTTCAAATAAATGTTGAGTTTTAAAGATGGGGGGGTACTGTAATTTATGGAAACAATTGACAAAGCAATTTTTCCAGGGTGGATTCCTTCATATCTCTGAGTGTGCTTGCAGGCTCTTTGCTGGAATTTCAACATTGAAGAAACAGTGACTTCCTTTCATGAGCTGAAAAAGAGATAACGTATTTGCAGGGGTTCGGTGATGCTTGGTTGAAGATAGGTTAGCAACTTGTAATTGAGAACTGCCAAGAGGAACGTTAAATCTTTGCAGTCTGAGTATGGTGAACTCTTTCTTTTAAAAATACATTTTTAGTAGTTTGACAGTTATGGGGACCGGGGCTTAAATGAAGCTACCCGATAGAGATGATTTCACTTAAGAAGATTTTATTTTCTGTTGAAAACCCTAGGTAAGGGTGAAGCCACAGTATATATGTCACCTTTAGAGTTTAAATAGAACAATAACATGCTAAGATGAATAAATAAATATTAATTAGAAACAGCTTAAAACAGTTTTCTTGCACTAATGGAAACTATATTATGCAATGAAGATTATATTTAAATACTAGACCAAGTGCAGACCCGTTGGGTCTGTTCCCCCAACGTGCGGTTGTTGGGGGGGGGGGGGGGGGGGGGCACGCAGCGTCACACACACTAACTATCCCCCCCCCCCCGCACTCACGCTAATTACCCCCTTGATATTATATTAATATTATTAATTTGCTCCTTTTAACCCATAACCACCCTATCTACTGACGCATAGCCCCCAACTTGCAGTCACATCTAGAGGGGGGCGGGCGGGCGGGGGTAGAGAGTGAGGGCAGAGAGAGAAGGGGCAGAGACAGAGAGAGGGACAAGAGGGATAGGGGGGTGGAGAGGAGGATAAGAGGGAGGGTGGGTGAGGGGGAAAGGTGGAGGAGGAGAGAGAGAGGGTGAGAGTGAGGGGGAGAGAGAGGGGGTGCTGAGAGGGGGGTGAGGTGGGGAGCAGGAAGGGGGAGGGAGGGTGGAAGGTAGGGGGTGTGGAGGGGAGGGTGGGGGAGGGGAGAGAGGGAGGGGAGAGAGGGGAAAGGGGGTGTGCTGAGAGGGGAGGGTGGAGGGAGGGTGGAGGGAAGGGTTTAGGGGAGGAATGGTGGGGGAGGGGGAGGGGATGGAGGGGGAGGGGAGGGGGGGAGAAAAAGAGGGGAGAGAGAGGGGGGGGAGGAGAGAGGGGGGGGTGAGGTGGGGAGAGGAGGGGAGGGAGAGGAGAGGGGGAGAGGAAGAGAGGGGGGGGGGAGTAGAGGAAGAGAGGGGGGAGGAGAGGAAAGGGGGGAGAACCTAAAAATACATTTTAGAACCAAAAAATACACATTCTGCAAGCATTGTAGAACCAAAAGACACTTTTTGCAAACATTTTAGAACCAATAAACACTTTTTGCAAACATTTTAGAACCAATAGACACATTCTGCAAGTGTTTTAGAACCACTAAGGACACTTACATTTGAGTAGACATGTGTTCAGTATTATTCACAGCTCAGAGAAACGTGACCCTCTGCCTTCCTCCAGCTTGCAGACACTGATTGAGGCACACCACTTCCTGGTTTTATAGTCCCTCCCCCCTGCCGCCAGCAGGGGCAGCAGAGAGAATGGGGAATTTTGTAAAATCATTAATATCTCTGTCATTTTTCATCGACGGGAAAAATCCTCGGCACACATACGGCGGAGGGGGGCTCTGAGCAAGGTGGCCAAAAATGACGGCCGTAGGTGGCGGCGTTCTCTCGGAAATCGCAGCACAGATGGCCAAAACCTGTCAAGAACAGACTTTTAGTAATATAGATGAGAAAAGCCTGTAGATTATGGTGGAAATAATCATTGGGGAAGTCTAATGGGCGACTTTTTAGACGACTGCAGGAGACTATGCAGTCGCCACATGTTCGCGGGTGGTTGCCGGGGAGTAGTCTTCATGGTCGTGAGGCATTCCTGCATTCAGGGAACTAGTCGCGGCCTCATTATGATTGCCGCAAATTTTTCAACATCTTGAAAAATTAGCGGCGACCAGAATGAAGCCGCCAAGGAGAGTAGCGAGAATTCTCGTGCCGTAGGTGGGTCGCCAGGAGGTCCTAATGGGTTGCCAGGAGGTCGAAGGTTCTCGTAAGTTCTTGGAGGTTGTAGCCGGTGCTGACCGGTGAATTTCATTGGGGGGGAAAAAAAACGTAAGCAGTAGTTTTAAGAACCAAGGATAATCGACCGATAATGTTAAATGTCCACCGAGCTTCACAGCCGTGTATCTCTGGCTTCTTAAAAGTTGTCTCCACTCCTTCTCCCCCCCCCCCCACCCCCCTTGTAAAGAACTTACTCTGCTTTAGCCGTCTTAATTACAGCGCCAACCTTCCTGTTCATTGCGGTGTGTGTCTGTATCACCTTGATTTTGCACAGTGAATTTCAGACAGCGCTCCCCCCGCTTGCCCTGTACCCCGTCTTTGCGATGTGTTTGTGTGTGTTCCACTCTGACAGTCGCCGTTCCTAATTACAGCGCCAACCTTCCTGTTCATTGTGGTGTGTGTCTGTATCACCTTGGTTTTGCACAGTGTGAATTTCAGACAGCGCTCCCCCCCACTTGCCCTGTCCCCCGCCTTTGCGATGTGTGTGTGTTCCACTCTTGACAGTCGCCGTTCCTGTTGCCGGTTTTTCAGGCGACTGCCGGCAACTTGACAGTCACGGGCAGACGCCTGAAAAATCGCCTAAGTGGGACAGGCTCATTAGGGTGGTATTTGGGCCACACTAAAGAGTTGGATACAGCAAGATGGCTCACTGACCTCACTTCAACAATTTCTTTTAGCTGTTGGGATTTATGTGGATTTCCAGAACATATTTTTGTATCTTTGGAAAAAAAACGAACAAAGGTTGGAGGACAGCATTGATCATATTAAATGGTCATAAAAAAAAAAAGTACAAGAATAATTCCAACATAGCATCAAACAATGATACAAAGTGCTAGAGTAACTCAGTCAACCAGCATCTGCAGTCCTCGTATCAAAAAATCATGTCGCTGGTTATCTAAGAATGAAACAATGTTTTACTTGTATTCTGTCCAGGATTTTACAAGAAAGAATGCCACGAAACAATTGTATTTAAATATAAAATAAAGTTAATTGTGAATTATGAAATTACTGAGAAAGAAACTGCTTGGAGCTAATTCAAAATGACCATCATCACAAATATGCTTCTGACTTTGCCAACTGCCTTCCCTCCCTTCTGCAATTTTTGAATGCATTGTTGTCCTTCATATTCGTGTCTCTCTTTCCTGAGACTCGTTTTGTTCTCACTGATCAGATTTCTGTTCTGATCAATGTGAAATCCTATATGGGTGCAGAGTAGAAATTGTTGCCTCACAACTCCAGCTGCCTAGCTTTGATTTCAATCTCTGATGCTGCCTGTCTGGAGATTACAAATGTTCCCTGTGACTGCGTGCTTCCTCTCGTTTCATCCCACATCTCAAAGTTATTATGGTTAAATGGCATCGGTGTGGTAAATTTTCAGGGTCGTTGGTGTTGTTTTGGGAATGTGAAGTAAATATAAAATAGGATTACTGTAAATGAGTGCTTGCTGGTTGTCGCAGACTCAGTGGGTCTATTTCCATGCTGTATGACAGTTTGTCTATGTAGAGATTTGTCTATGGATCCAGTGACAGTGGTGTTAAATGTCTTAAGTTGTTGCTGCTGTACATATCCAAGCAAGTACAGGGTATTCCATATGCTCCTGACCTGCAGATGATGCAAAAGCCTTGAGGGTTCATGAGGTGAGTCACATGCTACAGGTTATCCAGACTCTGACCTGCTCTTGAGCTACAGTATTTATATAGCTGGCCCTGTAAAGTGTCTATCACTGATGACCCCTGGATGTTGATGGTTGGAGACTCTGGTAGCAGTGTTGAACATCACTGTTATCCTATCTCTTATTGGAGATGGCAATTTTTACTGGTGTGATTATTATTTGGTACTATTTAACCCGTGAATGGATGTTGTCTGAGTCTTACAAGCATGGGGTGCTTTACTCATTGAGAATTTGCAAATGGAAATTAACATTATGCAATCATCAGCGAACGTATTTTTTTCTGACCTTACGAGGGAAGAAAGCAATGGATTATGCAGCTGATAACACTTTGGACTCAGAGGAATTCCTGCAGGTCGATAACCTTTTGACAACCAGGTGTTGAGGTCGATGTCCTTTTGACATCCACAACTATCTTCCTCTGGGTGTTTTCCCTTTATTATCCATTGAATTAATTGAGTTCATGATCATACTCTGTGAAATGCTGCCTAATGTCAAGGATGTCACTCACCTCACCTCAGGAATTTGGCTCTATGATCTATTTTTGGACCATGGCTGTGAGGTCTGGAGTCAAGTGGGTACATTTGTAATATCCTGATTGATTGCTGAGTTGGCTTGTTTGTCACACAAGAAGAGATTACACAGCTTATTAGAGGAAGACATGATCTCACAGAGACCAACAACGCTCAATGGAGCTTGATAACCTGATCTATTCCATGGTTCAAATTTCTAGTATCAGGACCAAAAGTCTCAAAATAGAGTTGTTCATTCAGCACATAGATGAGAAGAAATTGATTTGCTTAAGTGTAGTAAATGTTTGAAGTTCTCCACTCAAGGACAATGAATGGCTGTATAGTGAAGATAGAAATTATTTATATATTGAGAATCAGGAGATTTGACATTAGTGCAGAAAAGTGGCTTTAAGATAAAAGAACTATGTTCTCACTGAATGGGTGAGCAGGCAGGGAGGCCCAAATGTCCTACACCTCTTTCTCGTATTGTGTACTTGAGTTCCATTGTTATCTACCTAGAATCATATAATAGGGATTTTCATTGCACACTGGAGATCCCTGGTGGTCCCTAATGATCCGTCATTGTCACATAGAAACATAGAAAATAGGTGCAGGAGTAGGCCATTCGGCCCTTCGAGCCTGCACCGCCATTCAATATGATCATGGCTGATCATCCAACTCGGTATCCTGTACCAGCCTTCTCTCCATACCCCCTGATCCCTTTAGCCACAAGGGCCACATCTAACTCCCTCTTAAATATAGCCAATGAACTGGCCTCAACTACCTTCTGTGGCAGAGAATTCCACAGATTCACCACTCTGTGTGAAAAATGTTTTCCTCATCTCGGTCCTAAAAGATTTCCCCCTTATCCTTAAACTGTGACCTCTTGTTCTGGACTTCCCCATTATCGGAAACAATCTTCCTGCATCTAGCCTGTCCAACCCCTTAAGAATTTTGTAAGTTTCTATAAGATCCCCCTCAATCTTCTAAATTCTAGCGAGTACAAGCCGAGTCTATCCAGTCTTTCTTCATATGAAAGTCCTGACATCCCAGGAATCAGTCTGGTGAACCTTCTCTGTACTCCCTCTATGGCAAGAATGTCTTTCCTCAGATTAGGATACCAAAACTGAACGCAATACTCCAGGTGTGGTCTCACCAAGACCCTGTACAACTGCAGTAGAACCTTCCTGCTCCTATACTCAAATCCTTTTGCTATGAATGCTAACATACCATTCGCTTTCTTCACTGCCTGCTGCACCTGCATGCCTACTTTTAATGACTGGTGTACCACGACACCCAGGTCTCGTTGCATCTCCCCTTTTCCTAATCGGCCACCATTCAGATAATTGTCTACTTTCCTGTTTTTGCCACCAAAGTGGATAACCTCACATGTATCCACATTATACTGCATCTGCCATGCATTTGCCCACTCACCCAGCCTATCCAAGTCACCTTGCAGCCACCTAGCATCCTCCTCACAGCTAACACTGCCCCCCAGCTTCGTGTCATCCGCAAACTTGGAGATGCTGCATTCAATTCCCTTGTCCAAATCATTAATATATATTGTAAATAGCTGGGGTCCCAGCACTGAGCCTTGCGGTACCCCACTAGTCACTGCCTGCCATTGTGAAAAGGACCCATTTACTCACTCTTTGCTTCCTGTCTGCCAGCCAGTTCTCTATCCACATCAATACTGAACCCCCAATACAGTGTGCTTTAAGTTTGTATACTAATCTCTTATGTGGAACCTTGTCGAAAGCCTTCTGAAAGTCCAGATATAACACATCCACTGGTTCTCCCTTATCCACTCTACTAGTTACATCCTCGAAAAATTCTATAAGATTCGTCAGACATGATTTACCTTTCATAAATCCATGCTGACTTTGTCCAATGATTTCACCAATTTCCAAATGTGCTGCTATCCCATCTTTAATAACTGATTCTAGCAGTTTCCCCACTACCGATGTTAGACTAACTGGTCTGTAATTCCCCGTTTTCTCTCTCCCTCCCTTTTTAAAAAGCGGGGTTACATTAGCTACCCTCCAATCCTCAGGAACTACTCCAGAATCTAAAGCGTTTTGAAAAATTATTACTAATGCATCCACTATTTCTGGGGCTACTTCCTTAAGTAATCTGGGATGCAGCCTATCCGGCCCTGTGGATTTATCGGCCTTTAATCCATTCAATTTACCTAACACCATTTCCCGGCTAACCTGGATTTCAATCAGTTCCTCCATTTCATTTGACCCCCGGTCCCCTGCTATTCCCGGCAGATTATTTATGTCTTCCTTTGTGAAGACAGAACCAAAGTAGTTATTCAATTGGACTGCCATGCCCTTGTTCCCCATGATCTATTCACCTGTTTCTGACTGCAAGGGACCTACATTTGTTTTAACTAATCTTTTTCTTTTCACATATCTATAAAAACTTTTGCAGTCAGTTTTTATGTTCTCAATATATCCTTGTAAATTATTTGCACCTTTTGCAGTCAGTTTTTATGTCTCAATCTATCCGTGTAAATTATTTGCACCTTTTGCAGTCAGTTTTTATGTCTCAATCTATCCTTGTAAATTATTTGCACCTTTGTAGCTCTATTGACTGGCACTATCGTTGGTTGTCATGCCTGCTGATAGCATGGTCTATGGTTTCATTAGCTCTGGATTTCTATTCTAATGAACTCCTGGCTGGCTCCCTCAACTATATATTTGCATATTTACATCAAGTGTGAGAACTGTTTCTGCCAAATCTAATCCACTCTCGTTTACATAAACATCAACGTCACCCCTATATTTGTTAATCTGCAATTTACATTTTCCCATCACCCACATATTTGCCAACATACATTTTGTCCTATTTGGCAATGCTTTGACCTTTAAAATTGACAACTCTGTTTCCTCCAGCCCTGTGACCTTCAGGGTACCCATACTTCTTCATTTCTGGATTCTTAATTGTCCTGAGTTACATTGCTCCACCTTTGTTGATTAAGAGGTAAGGCTGGCATCAGGAAAGAAGAATATAGGAAAGACACTAGGTTGAATTAGTTTTACTAGATACAAAAAAGAGAAATTAGCTTAACAAAGAAGGTATGGGGGTTGGGGAGTGAGTAAAAAATAGAAGATACTAGACCAAGTCTGCCCGTTGGATTGCAACCTTGTCGTGGTCGGGGAGCTTGTGTGTCTCAGTGACCCCTAGAGCTATGTCAGTGGAAGATTCGTCTCCTGTTAGGGTCTCCCATGCTGGACAGGTCGAAGGTTAGAGGCGAGACGAAGAGCGATCCACTGGTCCTCCAGGTTGGAGATTGAGCATAGGGTTAACAACCCTGTCGTAAAACAAATATGTTACGGAAACAGCAACTGAAGGAATCAACACTAGTGGGCGTGATGGACTTCCAGGGCTATCGATAGATGCTAGGATGAATGTCAATGGTGAAAGCCGAAAGGAAGCCACTAGCAGGAAAGTGGAAGTTCTAAATGCCAAACATAAGACTAGGTATCATGAGAAGGCGCTGGAACTGGATTGGCCATATACTGAGAAGAGAACCAGACAGCATCCCAAGAAAAGCCCTGCACTGGACACCGCAAGGGAAAAGGAAAAGAGGGAGACCCAAAACCACCTGGCGTCGAACTGTAGAGGAGAAAATGAAAACAATGGCCCTGACCTGGGGTAGTGTCCAGAAGCTAGCCCAGAACACACAGCAGTGGAGGACCTTCATTGCTGCCCTACATGCTAGGAGGCATAATAGGCAGTAAGTAAGTAAGTACTGGACCAAGTGGGACCGTTGGGTCCCTTCCCCTCAATACGTGTTTGGGGGGGGCTGCAACATCACACACACTAACCACCCCCCACACACGCACACTAACCACCCCCCTCTTGATATTATATTAATATTACTCACTCCCTCCTTTTACCAAATCTCCCACCCTATCCATCACGCATAGCCCCCAACTGCGCAGGTGCGGTTAGATAGGGAGGGCAGAGAGAGAGAGAGAGAGAGAGAGAGAGAGAGGGCAGAGATAGGGAGAGGGAGGGCAGAGATGGAGAGAGAGGGGGGGGGCAGAGACGGAGAGAGAGAGAGGGGGCAGGGATGAAGAGAGGGGGCAGAGACTGGGAGATTGAGAGGGGGCAGAGCCCGGGGGGGGAGGGGTTGTCACAGAGGAGGGCTGGTTCCTGAACACTCTCTCTGGCAGCTTCAGTCTCCCGGCTTCAGGCTTCTGGGGGGAGTGGTCGGCAGAGGACGTGGACTCGAGGGAGGCCGAGCGGCGCGGCCAGGCTTGCGAGCAGCGGGGCAGGAGAGTGAGATGGGGAAGAGAGGGAGAGGGCAGACTTGAACTTGGCGAGCGGAGCGGTTGGCAACCAAATAACTCTCAGCGCGAGCAAGAAGGCAGCTGGGTTTTTTTTGCAAAGGTCTTGCGAGTGGCGCAGCCCGGGTGACATGACTCGCAGCGCGTAAACACAACGTGTACCATTGTGACGTCATCAGCCAAAGCCAGCAGTTTTTGATTTCTAAGATATTTTAAATCTTTGAAGATTTTCATAAATAACTCGAGAAATAAAGTATGAATTTTTCAGATAAAGGCAATTTTGGAATCCACGGGATAAAACTTTACAGGAATATGAAAAAAATGCCGTCAGAGTGTAGTTTTTTCGAGCAGATGTGAACACACACACACACACACACACACTCTCTGTTTCATTTGTTCCTTTCACACGATTCTTGCCAATTTACTACAGTGGGTTTAATTTTAAATTTATTTGATTTTATTTGTATTTAATTTCTTGATGTTTACATAGAGATTCACGTCAAACTTCTGTTTGTGGCACCTGTGGCAAAAACCATCCACCAAGTACGAGTTTGAGTCATATCTTGTCGTCTTGGCAAATAGCTGGCTTTTGTACAATGAATAAAATGTGGCGAACACTGAGCTTGCCATTTTAGTTCCACAGATTCTTGCCATTATATTGCATTGCTGGGACTTTTGGGGGGAAAAAACATAACAATTGTTTTCTTGTGATGCATTGGGTTAATAGTTATGATTCTTAATGGGGTGAATTTGTGATGTGAGTGAAAGGAAGACACATTCTTCCTCATCTTGAGGGAAAATGGTTAAGTTAATCACAGATAAGGTAGCATTCCATCCACACGAAAACTGATGCTTAGTGATGAGAACGAGGGGATTGGTCTTGATTGCACTCTGCAATGGAATAAACCTACGTGGTTCCAATATAGTTTATATCTGAATCGGCCTTTCACGTCTATCGCACAATATTAATGTGGTAAAGGATAAGCAGGAAATTATCAGTTAATGTCATCATCATGTGATTGATAGTCACTACAGTGCATTCTTTGTTCTCTAAAACCTTAAATGCAACTTTTGAGTATGGATATCAGTAGGTCAGCTGTTACATTACTGGGCGTTTACTCTGCCACTACAAGAATTTAGATTGATTAAAGCATCTCTGAAACGGGGCATTTCAAATCCCAGCCAACCAGGAACCAAACAATGTAAACATAGTAGCAGCTGCAATGCAGATGCACTTTTAAAAGTGGCACCAAAACACCAATGCCCCCCGCCCCCCCCCCCTATAATACTGCCTAAATGACAAGAGCTTAGTTTCAATTCCACGAGCAGCCGCAGAGGGCGTCATAAACTGAATGTGAATGATATGACTGACCCATTCCCGGCTCACACAGTCTCCCTGGCCATTTAGAGCCACAGCTTCTGACCCCACTCCTGACTTGCAATGTGCACCAGCGAGCCTTCTTCACCTGCTGCTGTTTCTTGCCGTCGGCGGTGGCTTTACCCGCTCCCCCTCGACCACCGTCGCTTGCTTCTCCTGCCGCTCAGTCCAGTCAGCTTCTTTCAGCTCAAGTTCAAGTTCAAGTGAGTTTACTGTCATGTGTCCCTGATAGGACAATGAAATTCTTGCTTTGCTTCAGCACAACAGAACATACATAGATACATAGAAAATAGGTGCATGAGTAGGCCATTCGGCCCTTCGAGTCTGCACCGCCATTCAATATGATCATGGCTGATCATCCAACTCAGTATCCCGTACCTGCCTTCTCTCCATACCCCCTGATCCCTTTAGCCACAAGGGCCACATCTAACTCCCTCTTAAATATAGCCAATGAACTGCCCTCAACTACCCTCTGTGGCAGAGAGTTCCAGAGATTCACCACTCTCTGTGTGAAAATGTTTTTCTCATCTCGGTCTTAAAGGATTTTCCCCTTATCCTTAAGCTGTGACCCCTTGTCCTGGACTTCGCCAACATCGGGAACAATCTTCCTGCATCTAGCCTGTCCAACCCCTTAAGAATTTTGTAAGTTTCTATAAGAGCCCCCCTCAATCTCCTAAATTCTAGCGAGTATAAGCCGAGTCTATCCAGTCTTTCTTCATATGAAAGTCCTGACATCCCAGGAATCAGTCTGGTGAACCTTCTCTGCACTCCCTCTATGGCAATAATGTCCTTCCTCAGATTTGGATACCAAAACTGTACATAATTAGTACAACATAATAGGCATTGACTACAAAACACATGAATAAATAAACTGATAAAGTGCAAATAACAAATTATGGGTTATTTATGTTCAGAGTTTTGTTTGAGCCAGGTTTAATAGCCTGATGGCTGTGGGGAAGTAGCTATTCCTGAACCTGGTCGTTGCAGTCTTCAGGCTCCTGTACCTTCTACCTGAAGGTAGCAGGGAGATGAGTGTGTGGCCAGGATGGTGTGGGTCTTTGATGGTACTGCCAGCCTTTTTGATGCAGCGACTGCGATAAATCCCCTCGATGGAAAGAAGGTCAGAGCCGATGATGGACTAGGCAGTGTTTACTACTTTTTGTAGTCTCTTCCTCTCCATGGCGCTCAAGTTGCCGAACCAAGCCACAATGCAACTGGTCAGCATGCTCTCTACTGTGCACCTGTAGAAGTTAGAGAGAGTCCTCCTTGACAAACCGACTCTCCATAATCTTCTCAGGAAGTAGAGGCGCTGATGAGCTTTCTTGATGATTGCATTAGTGTCCTCTTACCCCCACCGTCGCCTCTTTCTCTTGCATTTGTTTGCTAGGATCATCCAATGCTAACCTTGCGCTACTTTATTAAAAAATGTGTTATATAAAACTAAATTGAAGACAGTGAAATAGCCTCTGATGCCCTTGACCTTTATCTCTAAAATCAATACTTTAAGTGTTGGTTCATTTGCTATTTTAAGCAGTCATAAGCGTAAATAATTAAATTAAGGTAATAAAAAGGCTGTTATGTCACAAAATATGCTTTAAAATGATTTAGATGTGTTCTTTATTGAAGTTTGTTCCTTGTTAGTGATGGTAGAGGGGAGGTGGGACTGATTTTATTTTCTAGTTGCAGTAATTTTTGTACTTTGAGATTCAGAGATACGAGGAGAATAGAAAGACTAAGTATATCATTGTTACATACCAGCACCATTATTTTCCCATCTGTTGATCCCCTTGGCAACTATAATTAGCCATCACTTTGATTTATCTCCCTTGTCATTTCTCTATTTCCATAATATGTTAAGGATTATTTATGATTGAAGATTCCTCATTCAGGAGAAACTGAAAAACTAAATTTGTAAAATACATAAATCAACCCAAATATGTTTGCTAAATCAATGTTTCAGTATTGTAACTGAATCATTTTTTTTCTTTCTAATTCAAATTGTTCACATGTATCTGTTTATTTTGTTATGAATTCCATCTGTTGTGTTTAGTTGCACCAAGTCTGTGCTGTTGACATCTGTGTAACAGTTGGAGAATTGTTTTTCAATGTGTGCCATTGAGATATGTCAGTGCATGGTGCAGCAAATTGAGATGCAGTGGAAAATATGGGATATCAGATTTGTTGCAGTGTACCTCATCCTATATCTCCTTGACTTTACCATATGCTTTTAATGTGACAATATATAGATTCACAAAATCATATACGGGAACCCTTTGTCTGAACTAAAGTTCAGCAGCGTGCTGCATTTTAACTAGATTTGATAGAATGTTTCATTTTTATTAGCATCAGCTGTTTTACTGATGGGGAACAATTCTGCTTAATGCAAGTGATGCCGCAGAGCACCAGTTAGCTTGAGGGTCTGAGAGCACAACATTGATCTTGACCCTGGGTGTTGGCTACATGAAGTTTGCCTTGTGATTTTTTTTTGTTTTATTTTTTTTGGTTCCCCCCCCACCTTCAGTGCTTTAGTTTCTTCTTGCATTCCAAAGATTCTTGCATTCCAAAGATGTGCTGGTGGGTTAATTGACTGCCACAAATCAGCATTGATCTAGTTTAGTTTATTGTTATTGTACCAAGCTACAGTGAGATATTTTAAATTTTAGTTTAGAGATACAACATGAAAACAGGCCCTTCAGCCCACTAAGTCCTCGCTGACCAACGATCACCCGTACACTAGTTCTATCCTACACACTAGGGAGAATTTTATACCAAAGCAAATCAGCCTACAAACCTGCACGTCTTTGAAATGTGGAATGAAACTGGAGCACCTGGTGAAAACTCACGCGCTTACAGGAAGAACGTACAAACTCTGCACAGACAGCATCGGTAGTTGAGATCAAACCCCCGGTCTCCTATGCCGCTGCGCCACTGTCCGTGCTATCCTGTAAAAGAAAAGGCTATACATGTATACAATCAAGCCATCCCCAGTGCACTGATAAAAGATAAAGGGTACAGCATTTAGTAAATGTGGACTTTAACATTGTGAAGCCCACGGTCTCTGGTAAGAAGAGGCCGACTTAGGAGCTCCATACCGCGGGAGTTATGATCACCCCGATGGGGGCTTCGATCATCGGATGCGGGGGCTTTGATCTCCCTGACTGCAGATGGTTTGACTGCCCCGACCGCGGGAGAACGAAGAGGAAGAAGATTGAACTTTATTGCCTTCCATCACAGTGAGGAATGTGGAATCCACTGTGATGGATGTTTATGTTAACTTTTATGTGATTGTGTGTCTTGTTGCTTTTCACTTAGTATGGCTGTATGGTAACTCAAATTTCACTGTACCTTAACTGGTTCATGTGACAATAAACTGACCTTCAAACCTTAAAGATATAACATTGAGGTCCAATAAAGTCTGATTAAAGATTGTTCAAAGATCTTCAATGAGGTAGATGAGAAGTCAGGACAGCACACTAGCTGATGAGAAGAGTGTAGGTGAGTGATGAAAGAAGGAAAATAAAAAGTTGGTGGGTATGCTAGTGAAGACAATGGGCTACAGCCTTGTCACTAGTAAAACCCAAATAATCTGATACCCTTGGGACTTGCCTGATGTACCAGCTGTACTATTGGATGTTATTCCTTCTCGCACCCCAAAAGCCTTTTAAATCACACTTTTATATTACACTATTATCATAAATGTTCCAATGAACCAGATGAGTTTAAACAGAGCATGGGAACCGGAATTCTAACTTAATGGTAGCATGAGATTTGTGAACCAGACACTGAACTCGTAGAGTCATAGCCGGATTTGATTAGCTTCCTCATGGTAGGCTGCTCTGGAAGCTTGGATCGCATGGGATCCAGGTAGAGCTAGGATTGAGAATTTGCTTCATGAAATAAGCCAGAGGGTGATGGTGGAAGATAGACACAAAAAGCTAGAATAACTCAGTGGGTCAAGCAGCACCTCTGAAGAAAAGGAGTAGGTGACATTTTGTGTCGAGACTTCAGGTTCTTTAGTAACTTGTCAGTTTTTTTGTTGAATTAAATTAAGGCGCATGTTGCAATCAAAAGCGCTTGAACAATTGGTTGGGAAGAAAGCCAAACTGTAAGAAAGACGACTGCGCCTCCTTTTCAAGAGCAGCCAGCTCTTGCACGGTCGGTGCCAAAGCAAAATGGCGGCGCCCTGGTTGGCTGCGGCTGCATTGACTCTCGTTAGGGATAGCGGTAAGTTTTCTAAAGTCTGGCTTCATAACTTGCAGCGGGCAGGCTGCAAGTTAACGTACGATCATGGGGCATTACTGAGATTACAACGGTTAAGCAGTAGAGACTATGTGGACGTTGAACTCGAGGAACGCCTGCACTGTCTCGGAATGCTGTGTCGGGAGAACCCAGCGGCCTGCAGAATTGCGGAGACATTCACAAACACTGGCCGCTACAGAAGAACACGGAGGCGGCGCTACAGAAGGACACGGAGGCGGCGCTACAGAAGACAGAAGCGGGGCTGTCGAGGGGGCTAACGGCGAGGCTAAAGACACCGCTCCCATCCGTTCTCCTGTCGAATGTCCGCTCTCTGGAAAATAAAATGGATTATCTACATCTGGATCTCACAATAAAAAGGGAGGTGAGAGACTGCTGCGTTATAGTTTTGACAGAGACATGGCTAAACCCATCTGTACCTGATGCGGCTGTTAGCTTAGGGGGGCTAACAACTTTCCGGCTCGATAGGGACACTGTTTTGACTGGTAAATCCCGGGGTGGGGGTGTGTGCATCTACACAAACAACAGCTGGTGTAATAATGCTACCACTGTTTCCAGCCACTGCTCTCCGGACATAAAGTTTTTGACTGTGAAATGCAGGCCATTCTATCTGCCACGGGAGTCTACTGTGGTTAGCATTACTGCTGTATATATCCCCCCCGCAGCCAACACTAAGGAGGCTCTGCGAATTCTCTACCGTTCCATCAGTGAGCTGCAAAGAAATCATCCAGAGGGCGTTGTCATTGTTGCTGGGGACTTTAACCAGGCCAACATGAAGACTGTCCACCCTCATTTCCATCAATATGTGGACTTTGCTACACGTGGAGAGAATACGCTGGACCGGGTCTACAGTAACATCAAGCAGGCTTTCAGAGCAGTACCCCGGCCTCACCTCGGCTCCTCTGACCACCTCTCTGTAATGCTCATTCCAGCCTATAAGCCCCTGCTGATCAGAGAGAAACCCACTGTGAAGCAGGTTAGAGTCTGGTCTGAGGGAGCTACAGAAGCACTCCAGGACTGCTTTGAGTGCACGGACTGGGACATGTTCAGGACAGCAGCCACTCATAACCAAAACATCAATGTGGATGAGTATGCCATGTCAGTGTCGGGATACATACAGAAGTGCATGGAGGACGTCACTGTCATCAGGAACATCACAACCCGGGCCAACCACAAACCTTGGATTACTGCAGAGGTGCGTGCCATGCTGAAAGTACGAAATGCGGCTTTTAAATCTGGTGATTTGGGGGCTCTGAGAACAGCGAGAGCCAACCTCAACCGCGAAATTAGGAAAGCAAAGCGCGCCCACGGACAGAAAATCCAGGGTTTCTTCCAGGATGATACCAACACCAGGAACATGTGGGAAGGCATCCGGGCCATAACAAACTACAAGGCCCCTCAGATGTCTTGTAAGGATGACACAGACTTTCTAAATGAACTAAATAATCATTTCGGCAGGTTTGAGGCACTGAACACCACTACAGTGAGGAAATTAGAGTCACAACCAGGAGAACAGACACTGTCTTTTGAAACTGCTGAAGTCCGCAAAATCCTGGAGGGTATTGACCAGCGAAAGGCAGCCGGACCGGATAACATACCGGAGCGTCTGCTTAGGGGATGTGCCGACCAGCTGGCTCTGGTTATGACAGACATTTTTAACATCTCCCTGAACCAGGCCATTGTTCCATCATGTTTCAAGACAGCCACCATCATACCAGTTCCCAAAAAGTCTACAATAACCTGCCTGAATGATTACCGCCCCGTAGCACTCACACCAATAATAATGAAGTGCTTTGAGAGGCTTATTAAGCAGCACATGGTCTCTAAACTCCTCTCCAGTTTTGACCCGTTCCAGTTTGCTTATCGCCCGAACCGCTCCACAGAGGATGCTATTTACTCTGCAGTCCACCTGAGCCTACAACACCTAGAGGAGAGGAACACCCACGTGCGGATGCTGTTTGTTGATTTCAGCTCAGCATTTAACACGATAATCCCCCAGCATCTGGTGAGCAAACTGGCACCCCTAGGTTTCAATACCATACTATGCAACTGGATCCTGGAT
Organism: Amblyraja radiata; assembly: GCF_010909765.2. Classification (NCBI taxonomy): domain Eukaryota; kingdom Metazoa; phylum Chordata; class Chondrichthyes; order Rajiformes; family Rajidae; genus Amblyraja; species Amblyraja radiata. Next base: position 8,431,643 of record NC_045977.1, read on the forward strand.
TTCCTTTCTGAAAGACCCCAGTCTGTGCGGGTGGGGAAGAACACCTCCTCGGTCATCACACTGAGCACCGGCTCCCCTCAGGGCTGTGTCCTGAGTCCGCTGCTCTTTACATTGATGACACATGACTGTGTCGCCAGGTCCACTACTAACCATATCATCAAATACGCGGATGACACAACAGTAGTGGGCCTCATCCGCAATAACAACGACCAGGCATATAGAGAGGAGGTGGAACAGCTGGTGAGCTGGTGCAGCAGGAACAACCTTCTCCTAAATGTGAACAAAACCAAGGAGATTGTCGTCGATTTCAGAAGGAAAATTCAGCCCAGTCACACTCCACTTTGCATCAACAACTCAGCAGTGGAGCAGGTGAAAAGGATCAAGTTCCTGGGGGTGCATATAACGGACACCTTAAACTGGTCCACAAACATTACATCTCTGGCAAAACGGGCACAGCAGCGGTTGTACTTCCTCCGCAGGTTGAGAAGTTTACACCTCCACCCTCCCATCCTCGCCACTTTCTACAGAAGCACAATTGAGTCGGTCATGACCAGCTGCAGCTCTACGTGGTGCGGCAGCTGTACAGCTGCGGACTGGAAGCGCCTTCAGAGAGTGGTGAGGACAGCGGAAAAAATCATTGGGACTTCTCTTCCTTCCATCATGGACATGGGGTACAAGCGCAGTCTGATTAGAGCTAAGGGCATTACCAGAGCCCCCACACACCCACAATTTGGACTGTTTATACTGCTTAACTCTGGGAGGAGGTACCGCAGCATGAAGAGCGGGACAACCAGGTTCTGCAACAGCTTCATCCCCCAGGCCATAAGATTACTGAACAATCAACAAAACCGAGGCTAGAACTTTTTAAATATCGACACTTTTTAAAAACTTTTTATATATATTCATTTTACAGAACCATGCACATGAGGCATTTTTATGGACGCACCTAGCACTTTTACTTTTACTATTTACCTGATTTGGAGAGTCAAATGCAACGAAATTTCGTTCAAGGTGCACTTGTGTCTAGGTGTATATCTGAATGACAATAAAGTTTTCATTCATTCATTCATACATTCATTCATTCATTCATTCATTCATTCATTCATTCATTCAGACTGAGAGTCAGGAATGGTGGAAGGTTGTTTCTCAGACTAGAGGCATGTAACTAGCGGTGTGCCTCAGGGATTGGTGCTGGGCCCATTGATATTAGTGGTATATATTACCAATTTGGAGGAGAATGTACAAGGCATGATTAGTACATTAGTGATCATCACGGGTAAGGAATGGTGGGCAGAATTTTAATTCAATAGCCTTTGTCAATTGGAAATGTATTAGTCATGTATGTAAAGACGTGCATTATCCTGGTGGCTGTCATAATTGATCATTTTCTTTTGTTACCTTATTGCCCAATGGATAAGCTTTGAATTTAGTAATTTTCCCCACTGAAAAAGCGATCTTGTTTTGACTTTAAAACTTGAAGTTCATTAAAGTTTGTCCTCAAATACACTATTGTCTTTTTTATCCAACTGTTTTATGTCATCTCAAATTTTATTTTCAAAATCAAAACTTTGCAGATGCTGTAAATCTGTAATAAACACTAAATTCTGGATGCTTAGTAGGACAGGCAGAATTTATAGGGGGGGGGGGGGAGAGAGTCAATCTTTCACTTTGGAGACCCTTCATTTGAAATGGTATTTAAACAAATCTATCTTTTTTCTCCAGTTGATAATTCTTTGTGCACTGTTGGTTTTGCAAATCTCTTCAGTATGTGACTGCAGAAGTTTATTTCATTTAATTTCTGAAAACCCCCCTTGTTCTTGTGTTCTTAATCAAGGCACATGTAAGAAACAAATGGGACAAAAATATATCCTTGATTTTGTGTATTAAATGTGCTTATATGGTACCATCTGCATAATGTCCTTTGTTTCTGAAATTCAGTTTTGTTGATCTTATCAAAATATTATTTCAGAAACTAATGCAACATGCAGCTGCCTCTATTTGTATATGTTTAGCCCCAATTATCAAGAGCAGATTTCCGTAATCTCTGAATCATTGACTGGTCACCTCAGTAGCTGAAAAACAAGTTGGAAATGTTGAACATTATTCTCAAGATGATAAAATATAATTAATTGTTCCTGCTTCACAAATAGAAATTATAGAATTGATGCAGGAAGAGGACATTCAGACTATCTGCTCTATACCTGCTTTCAACTAAGCAATCTGGCCAGTCCATTTTCTTAAAATTTGAGAATGTGAGATGTGGCAAGAGGATATTTGTAAGATATTCAGAAATCTTTAACTTGAGAATATTTTTAAAAGGATACAAAATATTTAATTCAGAACCTGGCACTTGTACATTTGCAAGTAATGTTAAGGCAATAATATCTAAAATCAGAAAGACACACAATGCTGGAATAACTCAGCGGGTCAGGCAGCATCTCTGGAGAACATGATTAGATTAAGTTTTGGATCTGGACACAAAGGGTGGTGGGTGTATGGAACAAGCTGCCAGAGGAGGTATTTGAGGCTGGGACTATCCCTACGTTTAAGAAACAGTTAGACGGGTACATGGATAGGAAATGTTTGGAGGGATATGGACCAAGTGCAAGCAGGCGGGACTAGTGTAGCTGAGACATGCTAGACGGTGTGGGCAAGTTGGGCTGAAAGGCCTGTTTCCACACTATGACTCTATGACTCTATCGACCCTTCTTCAGACTCTCCATCTGAAGAAGGGTCCCAACTCAAAACGTCATCCATCCATGTTCTCCATAGATGCTGCCTGACTTGCTGTATTACTCCACTACTATGACGTGTCCTTTTGTGTAGGCCAGCATCTGCAGTTCCTTGTTTCAACTGATAAATCATCTTTACAAAAGACTGAATGCGAGATTTAGTCCAATTTGAACACCTACTAATTAAAAGATCAAGGACAAAGGACATTTATTGTCACATACACCAATTGGTGCAGTGAAATGTGAGTTGCCATTGCAGCACACAAATAATATAAACACAATATTATAGAATTTAACATTAAACATAAAAACCATCCTCCCCACCCCGGGATCAACGTTTCCCACTGTGAGGGAAGGCAGCAAAGTTCAGTCCACATCCTCCATGTTCACCCGTGGTCGGGGCCTATTGAGGCCTTTGCAGTCGCCGCTACGGCAGCCTGATATTTCAGGCCCTCTTGCTGGGATGATGGTACTCCGGCATCGGAAGAACGCTCTCAGCGGCTTGGAGTTCTGAAACGGCTGCTTGCTACCGGAGACCGTGGCTCCCGAAGTCCACAGACCGTGCTGGGCAATGCCTGCAAGCAGCTTGGTCCTTATTTGTATGTACAACTGGTCCAGAACGCAGCCGCCCGACTCATCACCCAGACCAAATCCTGGCATCACATCACTCCAGTCCTCAAACAACTTCACTGGCTTCCCATCTCCCACCGGATCACCTACAAAATCCTGGTCCTCACCTACAAAGCCCTCCACCATCTGGCCCCCCCATATCTCACTGACCTCCTCGCCCCCTACCAACCCTCACGGTCCCTCAGATCGACATCAGCTGGTCTCTCCATCCACAAGTCCAACCTCCGCAGTTTTGGGGACAGAGCCTTCGCCACCAGCTGGTTGGTGGCGGCGCCTAACGGCAGCGGCTCGACTACAGTCGTTCGTCTTTTTTTTATTTTTGCCTTGTTAAATGTAGGTTTTGAGCTTAGTTTTTATTATTTTTTAGCTGTGTATATGTGGGGGGTGGAGGGGGGGATGTGGGGGAAACCGTTTAATCTCTTCCCTGTACGGGGACCCGACATTTTCCCTGTCGGGTCTCCGGTGTCGGTGGGCCTAACATCGAGGAGCCGGCGGCGGCCTCCGTCCGGGACTAACCTGAGGGCTCCAGTCGCGGAGCCTGCGGACCTGACATCACGGAGCTGGCCGACTTCGGAGCGGGAAGAGCTGTGGTGGCGCTCGGCTGCGACCCGACTTTGGAGCTTCGGAAGCTCCAGCTGCAGGCCTGGTGGACAGGAACATCAGGAGCTCGCAGGTCCCTGGTGGGAGACGGCTTTTCGGAGCTCCCGCAATGGCAGCTTCTCCCGCTGGAATAGCGGGGTTGAAAGGACACGGAGCGTGGCCTAACATCGCCCAGTGCGGGTTAGTGGCCACGGGGACTTACCATCGTCACCGGGGGCTCTAACATCGGAGCCCCAGTTCGCCTAGACGCTGCAGTTGGACTGCTGGACCGCTGGTTGGCCTGCTTGATCCACGGGGTTTAAAGGACACGGAGCTGGGGCCTAACATCACCCAGCGTGTAGCTAAATGGCCACGGGACTTACCATCTTACCAAGCGGGGAGCTTTAACATCGGAGCCCCAGTTCGCCTCGATGCTGCAGTTGGACCGCGGGAGAAGAACAAAGGGAAGAGATAAGACTTTGCCTTCCATCACAGTGAGGAGGTGTTGGAGACTCACTGTTATTGATGTTTATGTAAACTGTGTTAAGTGTGGTCTAGGGTTTTTTTGTAATGTAAAAAACTGTAGTAAATGTAATTTCGTTCAAACCTAGGTTTGAATGACAATAAATAGCATTCCATTCCATTCCAGGGCAGCTCCCAGGCTCTGGAACTCCCTCCCCCAACTGATCCGCAATTCCGTGTCCCTCACCATCTTCCAGTCCCGCCTCAAGACCCATCTCTTCACCTCTGCCTATCCTTAGCCCCACGTCCCCCTCCCTTTTCATCTGTGCATTAATTGCCTCATATTGTGTTTTGAATTGAATTCTGTCTTTACTCTGTGTACTAGTCATGTCTCTACTATTTATTTCATTCCCCTTACATGGTTTTCCTCTACCTGCTAAATTTTTGTAAGGTGTCCTTGAGACTCTTGAAAGGCGCCCATAAATAAAATTTACTATTATTATTATTATTACATCCCATATTTTGGGGTTTGTTTCCATAACTGCAATCAGCTTTCCATTGCAGATGTTATAGCCTCAAACATGTTCAGGCGACACAGAACTCAATCCTTTCTCCTCATCTGACTCCATCTTGTTCATGTGCCTGACCCCTAACTTCTCTGACTTCCCCTTCCATGTCCTTGGTCCTCCCACCCATCACTCACAAAAGAAGAAAGCTCTTCTGTCATACACAAACCCTTAGGAGAGCCTGGCACCAAGATGTTACGGTCCTTGTATAGTGCTGCTTTAATGTTTCTTTCTTCGGCATTGAAACATCTCCCATTGTGGGTAAGTTTCTTTATGAACTTTTTCTAATGCACATCTCCTTCCCAACCTATACTTGAGTGAAATAATGGATTTGCCAGTTAAAACAAAATACCTGTAGCACAAATCTATGACGGCATTTTGCCAGCAGCACAACAGCAAAGGATCAATACAATGGTTCTGTACTTATTTGCATCAAAGAAACAGCACAAATGAGTGCTGTAATTGACAAGTTGCTAGACCATTTAAATGGATTAGTGCTTTGCGATCTCCCAACAGCAACAGAGCTACCAATTATAAGGGAAATGCTGATAACAGGGGATTTTGCCCAACTCTCAGAAGAAGAAGGTATTGCGTGTACAGTGTTAGGAAACATCAGGGAGGTCATGGTTGTGTCCCGAAGAATGATCGGTGGAGTGGCTTGCAAGGAAGACTGAAGCGCAGGGAACTACGGCCAACCCCCCCCCCCCCCCCTCGCCCCCCCAAAACAATTCTACTGTCCAATGTACAGTGCCTAGGGAATAAAATTGAGGACATTGACAAGGCTGCTTTATCAGAGGGCGATGAGGCTCCCCCACAGCTTTCCAGAATCGGCCTTCCAACCTAAAAGTCTCTCCGTTCATCATATGGACCAAATGGAGGCATGAGGGAAAGGGAGATCCAGTGACGTCTGCTTCACAGTAAACTCTTCATGGTGCTCAGACATGGTGATCTGTCCAACTCCTGACTACTTTTGAGACCCTGGAGCTGCCTCTCATAGAAGGCTTATCTGAGAATCTGTTCACATCTTTCTTGAACCTTGACCTCCAGAGTTTTTATGACATATTAGCATGCCTTTTTACCGTGGTCCCAGGTTTCTGTAGCTAATTTTCCTTATCTCCTGTGACAACGCCTCTAAAACCTCTAGTTTTCTGTGTTCAATGGCATTTGAAATCTGATTTTTACTTTACAAGTACACTTATTTACAGGTTTCTAATTACTTAAAATTTTAAGTGGTCTAAAGCCTAAGAAAATAAAACTAGATGTTTTTGTTAGAAGATTGGCAACATCTTTTAGTGATTTAGCAGACATAACTGAGGTCATGCGGCTTTTCCTTTAATGCTTTAATTGTTCTGCAAATTGCGTTTTGAAGTTTCAGATTTCAACATGTGCTTTTTGGCAGATAACAATGAGATTGTTCTTTTTCTGTTAACCATCAAGAAGACATGTCTACGACAGTAATATTTATCCATTTATGACTAAGTATTGCTAAAAACAAAATCGTTCTTACTGGAAGTAAAAGGCCATTTGTGTCAGATGGTTTGATTTGGAGATTAGAACATTCTTTTTATCAGAGATACTGAAATATTTTCAGGCATGTGGAAGCGTATTGATTTTGCAGCCCAGAGAGCAATTTCTGAGATTTTATTTTGTCTATATTTATATAATTTTTCTCAACAGTATGAAACCGCACAGACAAATTGGGCATAAATTCAGCAAGATCATTTAAACTATGAGAGAACCATTAAGGGCATGGTAAATCTGTTCATTTGAGTAAACTATGCCCAGATTATGTTTTTGCAAGGATAATTTTATATGCATTAGAATGATACCTTGCCAATAGTATTCAACTATGTTATTAGCAGGTTAAAATCAGGTATGAGATACCAGCGATCACCATGGCAATCTCAGCCCAACTGTTTCAAATAATTCAAAATAATCACTAGCACAGAATGTATTAGTTTACAACAAAGGTTGTGGCCACAGGGCACAACTCATGACCCAGATGTATGCACGCCACCCCAAAAAAAATTTAGACCAAGTGGAATTCTTAGAAGACGGATGCAGAACGTCATCTGGTGTTTGCCCTTTCAACTTAATTTTGTTGAATCAGCTGCACATGTTGACACAGCAACAATGAGAATTTCCCAGAGGATTTCTGAAATGTTGCTATATACTGACTGGACTGGACAAGAATAGCTCTTATCCCATGTGAAAACTGACTATGCACATTGCTTAAAGTGACGTGGCTAACAAGGGTATTGCCATACTTTAAAATGCGGAATAATTTAAGGGACAAATGATAAATTGGTACGAATTATTCATGTTTAAGAGGACTACCTTCATGTGAAATCCAATCCAAAGTAATTGTGGGTAAAATTGAGAATAGCAGTAGCATATCTTCATGTTTATTCTTGTATTTAGTTAATTTTGCATGGTTCTGGGCCATCCATATAGTATCAGCTTGATAAATTAAGCAAATAAACACAATTGTTCATTTGATGTGACTTGAGCCTGAAGTCCAAGACACAACCAGTATTCAAGAACTGAAGAGTCCTGTGTCCAGGTTGCCAAGTATTCAAAATACAAATCATTCCACGCCTTCTGGTTTGGATTCACCTCGCAGCAGCTTTGGTCAAGAGTGGGAAGCTGCATTAGCATCCCAGCAAAAGGAAGAGATTCCAATTATTATTTCCGATTGTAACCCCAAATTACATCATTGCAGCCAGTCATCATATTCCAAGAGTACTTTGTCTACTTCAAGTAGGTAGCCAGGATGCAGTTTAAAATTCTAATCAATCAAATTCTGGCAAATATGTATCTCCTGCTTTATTTAAAATCTCCCTAAAGCAAAGTGTGCCAGGCAGTTGGAGTGAGAAAATTCCCCTTGCTTATCTGAAAAAGGAAGGATTATTTTCCTTGGCACTAAAATCTGAACAGACAAATGTTACTGAATTCAAATTCTAAATTTACTTATGTGTGGGCAGAAATATATAATTATAGTGGTGTGAGAAATTGCATGAATTTTAAAATAAATCAGTTATCACCAGTATTCCCACGGAACTGGGTCTCTGCACATCCATCTGCAATTGGATCCTCGACTTCCTCATCCACAGACCACAGTCTGTTCAAATTGGCATAAATACTTCTTGCTCATTAACAATCAGTACGGGAGCATCTCAAGGCTGCATGCTCTGCCCCCTGTTCTACTCACTCTATACTCACTCTATACTCACGACTGTGTAGCCGGACACAATGCAAACTCCAACTTCAAGTTCGCCGACGACACCACCTTTGCTGGACGAATTACGGATGGTGATGAGTCAGAGTATAGAAGTGAGATCGACCGATTAACCAAATGGTGCCAGCACAACAGCCTGGCTCTCAATATTAGTAAGACCAATTAACTGATTGTGGACTTTGCAAGAGGAAGGATGACGAGGACTCACAATCCTGTTTAGATCAACGGGACAATGGTGGAGAACGGGATCAATGGGACAATGGTGGAGAAAGTAAAAAATGTCAAATTCTTGGGCGCGCATATTTCCGAAGATGTTTCCTGGACCCAGCACACTGATGCAATTATAAATAAAGCACATCAACGCCTCTATTTCCTGAGAAGATTACGGAGATTCGGTATGTCGGAAAGGATTCTCTTGAACTTCTACAGGTGTACAGTATAGAGCATATTGACTGGTTGCATCATGGCCTGGTTCGGCAACTTGAACACCTAGGAGTGGAAAAGACTGTAAAAAGTTGTGAACACTGCCCAGTCCATCTCCATCTCTGACCTCCCCATCATCGAAGGGAATTATTGCAGTCGCTGCCTCAAAAAGGCAGCCAACATCATCAGAGACCCACACAATCCTGGCCACACACTCATTTCACCCCTGCCATCGGGAAGAAGGTACAGGAGCCTAAAAACTGTAAAGTTCAGGTAGAGGAACAGCTTCTTCCCTACAGCCATCAGGCTATTAAACACTACAACCTCAAATAAGCTCTGAACTACTATAGATTATTATTATTGCACTATTATTTTTTTTTTTTTGCGTGTATGTGTGCGTGTGTGTATATGTCTGAGTATGAATTAGAGTCCTATCACACTATAATAATCCACGTTAATACTCCAAGCTCCACTAAACCTCACTTCACAGTGGATTATTTTCTATAAAACAGTGTTAACATTTGTTGGGTGGCATTATGATAATTTATTTGTCGTATTGTTGAATGATATTTTCAGCCAAAATAAGAACTATGACAATTGTCATAGAATGTCTTTTTTTCAAGAAGGATGGACAAAGAGGATTAATTGGTCCTCAGTGGCATCTTCACTTCATAACAAGTTGGAGTCGAGAGTGTTTTACTGTAATATGTCCCAAATAGAACAATGAAAAATTCATACTTGCTGCAGCACAATAGAATATGTAAACATAGTACACTGTAAATATGATAAACAAGAGGAAAAAATTCAGTGTCTGTATATATACACATGTGTATGCGTGCACACACACGTGTGTGTATGTGTATATACACACTGAATTTTTTCCTCATTTATCATATTTACAGTGTACTATGTTCACATGTTCTATTGTGCTGCAGCAAGTATGATTTTTTCATTGTTCTATCTGGGACATATTACAATAAAACACCGTTGACTCCAACTTGTTATGAACAAGAACATAATTTCTCCTAAATTGAGCTAGTTTCTCCATTATTTACATGGAATAATTTTACCACAGTCACAAGAGTATGCAGGTAAAGAAGGTGCATGATGAGAACAGTCACATTATATATGTAACCTCCCAAACGGCATCTAAGCATTACCCTCATTAGCCACCTCATAATCCACAGAACTGTAGTGGAAATAAGTCAACCTTAACCTTCAGGGACTGCTTCAGAAGTGTGTGAGTGTGTATGTAATGCTTCCAGTGTTTCCTACTGATAAGTAATGGACTTTGATTATAAACTTTAAAAGCATGCAACAGAAGTTAACCTTTTCCAAGTAAATTGGTCCAACCTTGATGTTATAGTTCTTAATCATCCTTTGTGCACCCTGGGCTTTGAGCCAAAAGTCAATTGATGCCTTAAGGGAAAGCCAGAAACATTTTGAGATATTAATCAAAGCAAAATTCTTTATAAAAAAGAAAAAACACACGCTGTTTGGGCCCATGCTCTACAATTAAATGCAGGTAGCTGGAACCAAGCGTGCACGTTTTCTATAGTTAAATGATGAGTCATTGCTAGATGCTAAAAAACTTAAATCTTAAACAAAAAATGCTGAAAATGGTCAGCTGGTCAGGAGGCATTTGGAGAGAACAAAACAAGTTCACATTTCATACATGCCAATTTCTCCTCAGAGCAGTAATGTAATGGAGAAAAACATTAATATCGGAACAGGACAATGAGGGGAAATAACTAACAAACCAGGAAAAAAACAATGTATAATGCATTAATGGAGAACTAGGAAATGGTTAATTGGCAGAATATGATAAATAGGAGTAAATTAGTGAAAAATGTTGAGATATATAATACAAATAACTAAAATGGTGGGGGACAGAGAGAAATAAAACAGGAAAAGAAAAGTACTAACACAATGGAGCACTTGCCACAGTGCACTGGAATGTAACAGTGGTTTAAAGAAAACCATTACTGTGGATTTAAGAAAACCAAGGTGTTAAAAGCAAAGTGCAAATATGGTATGTAAATAGATGTAATTCTTCTCGCTTTCTTCCCTCTGATGAATAATCCTGGAGGCTTGACAATTTAGAGATGCTTACAAGTAACTGAAAATTATAGTGGATGTAATCTGAAAAGAAAACAACCATACTTTTCCAATGAGAAAACATTAAATAGGTGCCTAAATTTCTGCAATGCCAGAGGCAAATCGACCCCTTGAGCAACTGAGCATGTTTTTACTATAAATTACAATATCTGGAGATCAGGAATAGATCACATTTGTTCAGTCATTGTGTACAAATCTCCAGATAAAGTGATGAATTGTCTGGATGACCATCTTTGCATGAGGCTGCATCAAGCTGTGCATACAACCAAAATACATAAACATTTAGTTGTTTAAGAAAGAACTGCAGATGTTGGAAAATCGAAGTTAGACAAAAATGCTGGAGAAACTCAGTGGGTGAGGCGGCATCTATGGAGAGAAGGAAATAGGCAACGTTTCGGGCCGAAAGTTCGGCCCGAAACGTTGCCTATTTCCTTCGCTCCATAGATGCTGCCTCACCCGCTGAGTTTCTCCAGCATTTTTGTCTACCTTACATAAACATTTAGGTGCTTAAGTTCTAACCAAGGATGGATCTGGCCATATATTTTTAAATGGCAACTTACTCTATGCAATTCAGTAATGCTGAATTATCAACACTCTTAGTGTGGCAACAATTTGCACATACAATGACTACATCAGAAAAATTTGTTACAAGAGGAGATAATACCTGTGAAAGGTGGTGGTAATGAGTCAAGGAACGATACAAAAAAACATCCTGGATCAGATACAAATTGGAGAATCAGAATTATCATCTGAAGATTTCAATTAGTGTAAGAGGCATTATTAGCTTTCATCAGACTTCTCTAGGTGTGAAATTTCCTGCAAATGTTGATACTCGTGGGGATTCTCCTCCCAGCTGTAAACTCTGTGTTTGGTTAAATAAAACTGTCAAATAGGCAATATCTTTATTAATATATAGCAATGCAATAATGTAATAGTAAATAAACAAATGTCCCGGACAGAAGAAAACAAAATTCTCCACTATATTGTTACTAAATATGAGGTAGAGATTATGATAACCTAACGGATCGACTTAGAAATCAATTAATTTATATACCATATTGGAAAGTGAAATGATAACTCTTTTGGCTGTTTTTCTAAACAGAGAAAACATGGAGGCTGATGTAGGTCAAATCACATAATCAGTCCCAGCACACTGTTGAGCTTTTGAGTTTATGCTACAGTATTTGAGTATCAAATCCAGACAAACATATGAGAAGAGAACATTTATAGCCGTATAATAACAAAAGCTGAAAAGTAACTTTATTGACATAGTGCCAAAAATTACTGATATCAGAAAATAGTAGTATCCATTTGTTACAATTTAGAACATATTTCTCAATTGTGGAGCTTTGCTAATTTGAGTGCTAGACTTTTACATGCCAACCAGAATTTTTTTTTGTGATTGCTTTCTTTTTATTAAATTTGAAGGCAAATTGTAAATAGAGGGGTTGGGAAAAGGAATCATTTAAGCAAAACATATTACACAAAATGGCTTTCTGCAACTTTCTGCAAATTAAATGGGGAAATTATGATGTAAGTTAAAAGTGAGAAGAATCGGAATTGAGGCAGAGTTTATGTGCCATCATTGGATTGAAATTTTGCTGTCTATATTTTCTCAGCAATTAATTTAAAATCAATATCAGTAAATATCTGAGCATATGGGAAATACTATAATAAGGTGCAGAAACATTTGCTAGTATGGTATAAGGAATGAGGGATTTCAGTGGACAGATGACAAACTGGCATTATTATTCTTGCATTTGAGAAGATTGAGACGTTGTACATTAAAAAGGATAATGGCCACATGAGTATGGAAAAACGGTCCAAAAGGTCACAAACTAAAGGAGAGAAAACCAAATATAAAAAGAAAAAAAAATGTCATGCAAAACAGAACAAGATCAGAAAATATCATATTGAGTTTAATGGCATTCTTAAATTTCTACATTAAAAAAATATTCTGCAGGATAATTCTACCACTCAAATATTTGTTATTTGTTTTATGGGGGGGGGGGGGGGGGGGGGAGAAACTAGATGATCATTCTTTTTGAATAATCCTGTTCCTTGAAATTTAGAAGAACAACCACATGCATTGTGGGGAAAATATTTTGGATTTAGTGAGCCAATTTGATGTGGAATTGCAACTTCATCCCAGGAATAATAAAATATTTCAAAAAATTGGATTAAATTCACAGTAATTATACTTGGCATGAGATCTATGATCTCAATAATAACTCTGAAAATATTCTGGTTATTCCCTACATACCAATTTATTAGTCTATATTTTACAGTTACTGTGGAGCTAACCTATAAATATACAGGAAAAAAAACAACCATTTGGTCCATCAAACCATCGTAATGAAACATGGAACAGCCTCGTATACAAGAATCCACCCACTGTAAAAGAAACCCGGGGAATGTACTCGGAGGCCAATTTAGAAACACCCTTGGGGAATTCATCTGAAACCATCTGGAAGATTTGGGCAAGCTCCAAGAAGACATAGCAACAATAGGTTATTACTTAGACCTGTAATGAACTGTCCACCGCTGAATTTGCTTCTTGGTTCTGCAGGGCAGTGTTTTTGTTTTGTGCTGATATGTGCCAGAGCAGCGTACTGGCATTTCTAAAATGTTAAAATCTAGATTTACATTTTTGAGAATTTGTAATTTAATTTTTCATATTTGTGTGGTCAGTTTATTAATTGAGAAGTTGATTGGTCACAAAAAGGGTGCTGTATCACAGAAGAGGGTGCTGTATTGATGGGAAAAGATTGTTGATAAATGTAGCTTAATTTTTAATTAGTGTGCATACTGCATCTCTATTTTCTGCAAAGTTTAAAGAGATCCAGCATCTCATTGGATACTCTAAACTTCTACTGATGCACTAACTACATCATGGCCTGGTACAGCAATTCCAAAGCACAGGAACACAAGGCTGCAGAGAGTGGTGGACTTGGTCCAGTCCACCATGGGCACAACCCTTTCCACTGTCAAAAGCAACCCCATGAGGCGCTGCCTCAAGAAGGTGGCATTTATCATCATAAATGCAGAAGCCTGAGGTCCCACATCACCAGGTTGAGGAACAGCTACTTACTTAACATCATCAGATTCTTGAACCCACCTGCACAACCTTCGTCCTACCTCAGCAATGGAACACTGAACCATCTTTTGGAAGACCATGGACTTGTTCTCTAATTGTATTTTGCAGTAATGTCGTTTTTCTGCAGTCTTTATTTCACTATCTTGAGTAATTTATGTAATTACGTTTTTGTGTGTAATTTGAGACAAATGTCTGGGATGCTGTTGCAAGGAAGATCTTCATTTTATCTGTACTTCACTGTACTTGTGCACATGACAGACTGTACTTGATTAGATCAATTCCAAATCCCTGCATTAGGTCTGTATCTCCTATGCCTCGCTTAATCAACTGCCTCTCGAAATGCCTCTTAAATGTAGTGATTCTGTTTGATACCACCACCTCCACTAAGAGCAAGTCCAAATATGAACCACTCTGTAGGATATTTTATTTTAATTTTTAGGCTTTTAAAACTCCTTCTTCCTGTCACCTTAAACCAAAGCCCTCGTGTTTTTGATAGTCTTGCCATTGGAATAGAATTCTGACAGTTTATCCTGTCTTTGCCACATGATTTTTTTGATTTGTTACCTCTATCACTTATCCATAGTCACATATACTTTTCTGTTTCATACACAGCTCCTCAGAAAAAGAAATAGCGTATATCTGAATGCAGCCAAATCAATGTGCCAATCGAGCATGATAAATCGCATATATTGGTTCACATGAGTACTGGGAAGGGCCATTCAATCAGAGTATAGCTACAAATTCAATGACATTACCATTGCTAATTTCCCACACTTCCAACATCTACAAAATGCTCTACAGTTACCTCGGTTATTCTGACAGCACCTGTCAAATGTATAGCACCGAGAAGAGTTAGGGGGTACAACACCACTGGCATTATTTTTTTCAAGAAATCCACGCCTTTGGAAATATAAAGTGAGTGTGTTGCAAAAAAATAATGATTTAGATATTAAATGTGGGTCCCTTAACACCTATGTATCCAGATATTAATTCCCCACCTCAGGATGATCCTGTGCCTCAGAATAAAATAAAATTAAGTTGTTTGTGCTGTACAACATAACTAAACGATGTTAAGTAGTCTTTTAGAATTGGCCTTCGTATTGTGAGGAAGGAGCATTGGCTCCTGATGTTGCTTGGAATCCAGTCAAAGGGCACATTTAAACAAAAGTCATTAAAGTGTGGAATTGAAGGGCTTTGTGAAACCAATTAACAATAACATTCAATTATATACAACAAATTTATAGACCCAATCTAAGTAAGGATAAAAATAAAGAAAGCTGAGAATAAAAATAGCTTTCTCTGGAAATCCTGACTCACTTGCGATAAGTCACATATTTATTTTGTTTAAATGTATTAACTTGTTCTTAATGTTCTGCCAACACAAGCAGGAACTCAACAAACTAAGAAACAAATTGCGCCAGCAAATTTTGCTTTCTTACATTGTCTTTAACGAAAATCATTTTAAATTCTGCTTTCATTTACTGTGAGATTACTGAACAGTCGATATTAAATATTCTGGCCACCATCATGGCTGCTTTTGTTTTAAGAAAGGTTTCACCTTTTTCTGGATTTTTGTTTGCAAGTCTGTAATGCCAAGGTGGTTTTAGAAGGTTTGATACAGGAATATGGTATTATTTAAATAATTTAATACAGAAAAACATAAATAAACATTTACTTGACATTTTTTAAGACCATCTGGTTATTTGTGAATTTTTTGGTTTTGAGTGTTAAGGAAAATGCAGAACTCCAAAATTTGATGATAACTTCTATCGAATAACAACTACATTGCCTCGGGAGCATAATGAAAAACTGGATGCGAAATTAAAAAAGATATTAGGAAGGGTGACCAAAATCTTGATCAAAAGGATGAGCCGTGAGCAGGATCTTACTGGAGATGGACTTATACAGAATTAAACATGGCATTTCTGGAGAACAGATGAAAGTGTGTTGATATATTATTCAATGTTTAATTTGGTGGAAAAGAAACAGGATGGAACTGTATTAAGAATGTGGAAAGGCAGGTATTGTTTCGTTGCTGCAGGTTGATGAGGTATTTGAACAGATGCTTGTTAATATTTTTGTAAATTACGTGAACTCTAGAAAATATATTTGGAATTTTAATAATAGAATTAAAAGTAGAGTTTGATTATTTTCTGCCCATTTATCAAAAATAGAAATTCCATAAAGCATTAACTAATGGGAGTAAACAGCAAACTACTGAACGGTCCTCCCATAGCTCGGGCATGGTCCCAATTTTCCAATCTACCTCTGTGGACCTTGGACCCTTTCTCTGTAACATAAATGTTATAATGCTGTCATGCTGCATTCTGCACTCTGGTATTTTTTTCTCTTTTGCCTTGCATGTTGTAGTTGTTTTTGGCTTGATGATTTGCATTACATGATTTGATTTGACTAGAAAGCACACAAACAAAAGCTTTTCACTGTATAAAGAATGTCACAATAATATACCAGCACCAATACAACCTGTGCTTTGAACATTAATGTGCTGCTTTAATTGTGCGCATAAATTGTGAGAACTTCAATAAATAGGGAAACAGATTTTCTCATCAGATTTTTTTTAAACAGATAGAATCATGTATAAATTATTTAGCTATAAATATTACAACCTAGAAATTCTTTCATGTATCATAAAGGCTAGCTAAATTTCATCTTCAATCCAGTTGCTTTACATGACAGAGTACTTTGTATGTTTACAAATATGAACTGGATCCTTTGCACACATGATCTTTGTACACATTGTAAGCATAAAGGGCACTAGCTTGACCATGAATATTGAAATATGAATACATTTTCACTAAATATGCACAGTTCATGACTGCCTTGGGTTTCAAACACTGGAAGAGGGCTTGTGGAGTTTTGGGGCTTGCTCCAACTCTCGGGAACTGTCTGTGCCTTGGTCACTGTTGTGTAATCAGGGGCATCGATTTTGAGTGCCACCCTGAATGGCTGTTCATCAAAGCATCAAAACACGGATTGAAGAATTTCCAGCCCTGTGCCATTCATGCTTGTGTAGGAAGAACGATACTTCTGGTGTTTGGATATAAACTGAATGTAGTTGTTAATTCTTGAATACCATGACATCTGGAATTAAAAATAGCATTTTTAAATTGTCTTAATGACAAGTATAGTAAGAGTTGAGTTTTTTTTGATGGATGGTATGAAGTGCAACTGCCAATAGATAATAGCATATGACTATAGCTTAATGAGACCTAGGAATTTTTGACCAAATTTGTAAAATATTTTATGTTGGCATGAAGTTGTCAATAACAGTGATGTATGCAACTTTGCCAATTATATTTGCTTGATTTATATCTTGTGGAATAGTTTTGATCACAGTGGCGCAGTGGTAGAGTTGCTGCCTTGGTTCGATCCTGACTACGGGTGCTGTTTGTACGGAGTTTGTACGTTCTCCCCGTGACCGTGTGGGGTTTCTCTGGGTGCTCCAGTTTCCTCCCACACTCCAAAGACGTATTGGTTTGTGTGTTAATTGGATTGGTAAAATTGTCCCTTGTGCGTGTAATAGTGTTAGTGTGCAGGGATCGCTGATCGACACGGACTCGGTGGGATGAAGGGCCTGTTTCCACGCAGTATCTCTAAACGAAACTAAAATCTGTGTTAAATCCCAAATCTCTAGAAAGATTTAGTATTAATGCAGACTTTTTGAGTTCTCACATGATCGGATAGCATTCACCTGTGCTAGTATTAATGTTATTTTTGTGCTAGTGTTCATCTTATTTTATGGCCACCCACTGTATAGTGCCAATGTGAACGAGGCGTATGCTTTCCTTAATTATATGTATTTGTATGTAGTCTTTTGTTGCTTATGGCCATGCCGTAATGCTCCACTGCCAGTGAATTACCTTTACGTTGGTCAAGATAGAGGGGAACATGTTACCCAGTTTGTGCGCAGCAGAGTTCCAGACAGCAGTGCATTCATTGAGCAGTTTGTCACTTTTGGTAGTGTAGGTTGAAGAATATATTTTGTTTGGGACACTAGAAGAACTGTCAGGATATTAGAATAACTCCTTTGCACTTCTGAAATCAAGAGATTCTCTTTGATGAAGCATCTCTCAAATGGAAATCTTAAGTTACTTAGTATTCACTGTAGATAGACACAAAAAGCTGGAGTAACTCAGCGGGACAGGCAGCATCTCTGGAGACCGGAAGTGGCGGCGCTGCCCTGGCAGCAGCGGCTCACCTGCAGTCCTGTTTGTTTTTGTTTTTTTGTGTTGTTTTTTTCGTTTTGGTTAGTCTAGTTTTTGGTTTTTAGTTTGTGTTTTGGTGGGGGGGTTGAAACAGGGCTTGCTGTCTCTCCCTGTGGGGGAATGCGACTTTTTTGTCATATTCCCCTTCTCTGCCTCCGTCTGCGCTGAGCCTAATGGCGGAGCTGGCGACCTCGAGGCTCAGGAGGCAGAGCCCGCAGGACTCGCCCTGAGCTCGCTCCCGTGAGGGCGGTCCGGCTCGGGGCTGGAACAGTGCTTCCGTGAGGGGCTGTGACGCTCCCGTGAGGGCGGCCAGCTCGAGGGAGGAACGGTGCTCCCGTCGGAGTGGCCGAGTTCGGGGAGGTACGGCGCTCCCAGCCCGAGGGAGGAGCTGCGCCCATGTCGGGGCGGCCCGGCCCGAGGGAGGAGCGGCGCCCATGTCGGGGCGGCCCAGCCTGAGAGAGGTACAGCGTCCATGTCGGGGCGGCCCAGCCCGAGAGAGGTACGGCATCCATGTCGGGGCGGCCCAGCCCGAGGGAGGAGCGGCGCCCATGTCGGGGCGGCCCAGCCCGAGGGAGGTACGGCGTCAATGTCGGGACGGCCCAGCCCGAGGGAGGAGCGGCGCCCATGTCGGGGCGGCCCAGCCCGAGGGAGGTACGGCGTCAATGTCGGGACGGCCCAGCCCGAGGGAGGAGCGGCGCCCATGTCGGGGCGGCCTGGCGCGAGGCTGAGACGGTAACGGTACTCACGTGAGGGCGATCTGGCTCGGGGCTGGAACGGTGGTCCGGTGGCTGGGACGGCGTTCTGGCGGCAGTGACCTGAGTCCGGGGTTCGGCCGCGAGCCAGCGGCTGCGTCAGAAGGACTGGTGGGCGGCAGCTTCGACCACCCCGGGGCGCGGTGATTGAGCCGCGGGATTGTTTTTAACATCGCCCGGTGGGGTATCGCCTCAGCGCAGAGGGAGAAGAGGAGGGAAGAGACTGCAGACCTAAGACTTTTGCCTCCATCACAGTGAGGAGGTGCTAGGTGGACTCACTGTGGTGGATGTTAATATGTGTTTATTGTTGTTTTTTATTGTATTGTATGTATGACTGCAGGCACGAAATTTCGTTCAGACTTCGGTCTGAATGACAATAAAGGCTATCTGTAATCTGTAATCTGAAAAGGAATGAGTGACAGTTCGGGTCGAGACCCTTCAGTGTATCTAGGTCCAACTTTCATTTGACTAAATATTTTAACGTGTAAAAGTGGTTTTATTTGTATGATCCCAAAAGCCTCAAGATACGAAGTTCACACCAGGAACCAGTCAACGAAGCAGAGTGAAACTGAGTTGCTGTTAGGTTTAGTTTAGTGTAATTTAGTTTAGAGATACAGCACGGAAACAGGCCCTTCGGCTCACCGAGTCCGGAACCGACCAGCGATCCCCGCACATTAACACTATCCTACACGCACAAGGGACAAATTACACATATGCCAAACCAATTTACCTACAAACCTGTACCTCTTTGGAGTGTGGGAGGAAACCGAAGATTTCAGCGAAAACCCAGGTGGTCACGGAGAGAACGTACAAATTCCGTACAGACAACATCCATAGCTGGGATCGAACCCGGGTCTCTGGCGCTGCAAGCACTATAAGGCAACAACTAACGCGATGCTATCGTGCTGCTGAACAACTGCTGCATATCCAGAGAAAGGCACTTGGTAGCACCCAGTAGGTAGGGGATGTGAAATTCAGTTAGATGGAAATAGCAAGAAGGTCTCTTATTTCAACAGGGAATGCGTACTATATAAAAACATTCTAACATTAGTAATGGATAGATCAAGTAGGCTAACGTCTCATTTCATAGGCAATCTCCAACACATCAGAGATATACATTTTTAAAAAATATATTTGAATTTGTTCGGATGATTTGTGACAAGTAATTTTACATTACAATTCAAAGCTTTTGCTCATCTTTTTTCCAAATAAAGCAATTGTTAATTGCAAGTTTAAGATTAAGTTACATTATTAATTTGATATTTTTTAAATTTGGTGTATTGTCTCAAGTGCATGTAATACCGTGGACTATTCTATAAATCTGTGCATTGTTCATATTACAGGAGATTTAAAAGTTGTACAATGATGTGTACAAAATCATGGGAGGAATAGATCGGGTAGATGCACAGTGTCTTTTGCCCAGAGTAGGGGAATCCAGGACCTGAGGACATGGGTTCAAGGTGAAGGGGAAAAGATTTAATAGGAATCCGATGGGTGACTTTTTCACACAAAGGGTGGTGGGTGTATGGAACAAGCTGCCAGAGGAGATAGTTAACGCTGGGACTATCGGATTGGATGGGATATGGACCCAAGCGCAGGCAGGTGGGACCAGTGTAGCTGGGACATTGCTGGCCAGTGTGGGCGAGTTGGGCCGAAGGACCTGTTTCCACACTGTCTCACTCTATGACTCTGATGTACATGCAGATGATCAATCCAAATCCACTATAAAACAAAAGTATTTTAATCCTGCAATGTAATCTTTGATGTATAGGACGCAACTGCAGTTGCTGGTTCACACTGAAGATAGACACAAAATGCTGGAGTAACCAGGCAGCATCTCTGGATGGAAGGGATGGGTTATGTTTTGGGTCGAGTCTGAAGAAGGGCCTGAAATGTCACCTATTCCTTCTATCTATGTAATCTTTGATTTCCTCCTCCTACCGCTATCAGCTGGCTTCCCTTTGTACTCTCGTTGCCCAGGGCAGTGAGTTGTTGATTAACAAAAGTTAATAAATGGTGCAAGAGTAGTTTGATGGTCTGGACCGCTGACATGGTGCTCATGGTTTAAGAGGAAACTTAACTGAATGAGTAATAAGGATATGGTTTGATATCAACATTTAGAAACTATTCCAGACTGTTTTCATTCATTCTGCTTCAAAAATGATGTATTGAGGTCAACAAACCAATTTGCCAAAGAGTCAGTCCTGTGTTGTGGAATTTTGGGCCCTTCTGTAATTACATTAACAGAGGACTAAGGAAAATTATTATTTTTGTTGTTTATTAATTTGCTTTTCTTAACCTAAGATTGAAGATGTTTTTTGTCAGAACCTCTGTTTCCATTTTTGGGAATCTTGCTGATTTCTGATCAGTTATCTATCAACAGCTCTCCTGATTTCCCAGTACAAAGATAGAGAGAAATAATCATTAGTCCCTGATATTTTCTGAAATTTGATTGATATGAGAAATAGAAGAGAATAGTAAGATTAAACGAGAACTTACCAGTTTGAAGTTTGATCTTGATTTTATGAGGAGTTACGATGAGCGATTACGTGAAGAAGGGCCGTCTGTCTGCGTGCGCGTCAATCTTCAAAGCAGCAGTGTTAAATCACAGATAAAAAAGAAGACCTGAGAATAGTAAGATTGTGAAAAAACTAGAACTTCCATATGACCTTGATAATATGAGGGTGTGAGCGGTGGGCACGTAATCGCTCATCGTAACTCCTCATAAAATCAAGATCAAACTTCAAACTGGTAAGTTCTCGTTTAATCTTACTATTTTACTTCGGAGTCACGTGAGTGACTACGTGAAGATTTCAAAGCTCTGTGATTTCACGCCGGTTACGAATCCAGGCGTCACACACTGAATGGATTGACCATGGATGAGAGTATTATTAAAGCATTCAGAATTAACGTAGTTAGTAAAGACACTGATGCTTTAAAATAAAGAAAAAAATGTTTTATTAGCTTCCCCTCCGAACCTGTGGGAAAACTAGGTAACAGAACTTAAGATTGCATGAGCAAATACCCCTGGTCCGATAATGGGTTTGTTATAAAACCGTTGGAACGTTCTTTCGTTCACCCATCCTGCAGCCACTAGGATGTCATCAAGGGGTACGTCCATCGTTCTTGCTGCCGACGTAGATGCAGCCCTGGTGGAGTGAGATTTAAAGATATGAGTATTTATTCCCGCTACCACCATTACCTCCTTTAACCATCAGGAGATAGTTTGTGTTGACACCTTTCGGTGTGGTTTCTTGTGGCTGATGAGGACCGATTGTTCTGAGCCTCTGAGGTTCTCCGTAACTCTCAGGTAGTGGTGTAAATGTGTTACCACACACAATCGTTGGTCCTCTGGATATGCCAGGAACTGGATCTTCATCCCTGGCATTCCTGGCCTGCTCTGTTTGATCAGGTCCTTAACAACGAATGTTATATTATTCGTATAGCTGGTCATGTAGTCCAGTCGTAGTTTTTGTAGTGTCTGGACTCTTTGGGCTGTTATTAGTGCCATCAGCATAACCACTTTCAATGTTAGTTTTGACAAAGATAAGGCCATTGGCGATCCCCACTGACGAAGTAAGGTCAGTACCATGCTCACATCCCATGTGTCCGTGTACCTAGGCCTTGGGGGTATTGAATTGTAAATTCCCTTCATGAATTTTATTACGAAGGGGTGCGTTCCTATCGGCCCGTGCCCTGCCTCCAGTGTCATATAGGAGGATAGTGCACATCTGGCACTGTTGATTGCGCTATAACTTAATTTATAGTCATAGTGCAGGGCTGATAGGAACTCCAAGACATCCGTTATCCGAACTGTGTTGTATGTTATATAGTTTGCATGGCAGAAAGCTTCCCACTTCTTAATATGAGTGGCGTACTGTTTTTTGGTACTGTCCCTCCATGCCTTTGTGATGACATCCACAGTTCGTTCGGATAGTCCAATGTCTTGAAATGGCCTCCTCAGAATCTGCAAACCAACAAATTAATCCGATCAGAAAGTGGATGGTTGCTCCCTGAAACTGGGTTTACTAGGAGATCTCTCCTCTTAGGTACAACCATTAATGGCTGGACTATGATCCCCAATATTTTCGGGAACCAGGCTTGTGTAGGCCAATCTGGTACTACTAAAATGCCTGTGGCTTTGGCTTGCTTGATTTTAGTCAAGCATCGGTTTATGAAGCAGAATGGTGGGAAAGCATAAATATACATTCCTCCCCAGTTTAGAGAAAAAGCATCCACTGACTCTGCTCCTGGGTCCGGCTCCCAGGACACATATCTGGGTAATTGATGGTTTAATCTAGATGCAAACAGATCCAACTCTGGAGTGCCAAATCGTATAGTTATTTCATTGAATACCGTACGATTCAACATCCATTCTATGTTATCATTGAACATTCGTGACCTTGCATCTGCCACCGTGTTATATCTTCCTGGTAGATATACTGCCGTAACCCAAATATCCCTCTCGATGCACCAGTGCCAAATGAGGTTAGATAATCTGTCACAGGATACAGATTTTACACCACCCATGTGATTGATATATGATACCGCAGTAGTGTTATCAATCTGAATTTGAACATGCACATGTTGCATGTTGTTACAGAGAGACTTGAGCCCATATTGTGCCCCCCAACAATTCTAGGTAATTGATTCCATATAGTTGGAGTATAGCAGACTCTTGCTCATTCCATCTGCCTCCACAGCTCCTGACTGTGTTTGTGGGTCCCCATCCTAAACCGCTTGCGTCGGTTTGGAGAAACACTGATGGGTTCTCAAGTAAGATTTCTCTTGAGCTGAGTCTTATGTTTGCCATCCACCATTGTAGTTCAATAATGGCTTCAGCTGGTAACTGCATAGATTTGCCAAACTGGCCTGCATGTAATTTCAATGCTCGTTCCTTTGCCCGCTGTAAATGCTGGTAATGCAAAGGTCCGTAGCGTACTGCAGGAAAAGCAGCTACCAATTTGCCAATTACACTTGCTGTTTGTCTGATAGTTGGTTTGTGTTTTTCTATCAGATCATTGCAGGCTTTCCTCAAGTCTTGTTGTTTGCCTTTAGGCAAAGTCACCAACATGGTTACTGTATTGATAGTAAATCCTAGGTAATCAATTGGTAGGAGTCAATTTTGATTGAACTGGATGGATTAGGAACCCAAGTTTTTCGAACAGGGTTTTGGTTGCCTTGACTGTTGCTTCTGCCAATTCTTTGGTGACTCCAAAGATGAAAATGTCATCCAAATATGCCATGACTATGTGATTTTGAGATCTTAGCAGCCCCAGACTTGGTTTCAGTAATTTGGTAAACAGTCTAGGGGCTGATGTCAACCCATTTGGCAGAGCCTTGTATTGCCAAAATTGACCCATCCAGCTAAACTTCAAATATCTCCTATACTCTTTGTGAATAGACACCGAATAGTATGCACCTTTGAGGTTGATGCATGCCATATAGCCATTTTTGGAAACCAACTGAGTTGCTGTTCCAAAATTGTCCATTTTAAAGTGTTTATATTGCACATATGTACAGGTGCACAACCTTTTATCCGAAAGCCTTGGGACCAGACACTTTTCGTAATTCAGAATTTGTCGGTCTTCGGAATGGAAATTTTTTTGCGTAGATTTTAATGGCTGGCTCAGTGGTAGAGTGCTCGGCTCATATCCGCAAGGTCGCGAGTTTGCGCCTTGATCCTGGCAGTTACTCGATCGCGAGTTTGAGTCTTCAATGTCGTTTTTTCTTGCAGAATAAATGTTTGTATGAAATACAGTGTAGGAGAAGTGTACTGACTGTGTGGGCAGAACTTTGGAAGTGATTGCCCACCAGTCTAAAAAGCCGCTGTGTCTCCCTGTCCCTGGGATAGCAGGGGGCGATCAAACAGCACAATACCCCCCTCCCCCTCCAACTCCAGAGGAATCCGCTCCCCGATGGGCCGCTACCAAAGATCATAGAGGTGCTCCTCTATGATCTTTGGCCGCTACAGCGACAAGTGGCAGTTCGCCCACAGCCCGAGCTGCGCCCCCTCATCCGCCACCCCAAGAACAAGACGTACCTTGCACACCATCAGCTTCTGCCCCTACGTGTTCCTCTGGAGTTGGAGCGGGGCTGGGCTGGAGTTGCTGCTGGCTGTGGGTCTCTGGGATCTCCGTGCTTGCAGTGGGCCTGGGGGTCGGTGGGCGGCGGTGGGAGCTGTGGACCTACGGACCTACCTCCGTGGAGCTAGCCAGCTTCGGAGCGTGGAGAGCTGCGGGGGCGAGCTGCTGCGACCCGACTCCGGTGGATGTTGACACCGGGAGCTCGCGGGTCTCCGGTGGGAGACTGCTTTGCGGGGCACCGGCAGCGGCGACTTCTCCCGCCCGAATTACGGGGTTGAGAGCAAACATCATAGAGGTTGAGAGTGACCTGGAGGGGGGCCTTACAACGCCCGGCGCGGCTGTAAATTGCCGCGGACTTGCTAGCGCCCGCCGGGGGCTCCAACATCAAGACCGGGGCAGGGCCCTACATCTCCCGGCGTGGCTTTGAGTGGCCGCTCCCCGATGGGCCCCTACGACGCCCCGAGCTGCGCCCCGTCATCCGCAACCCAGGTTCCTCTGTAGTTGGAGTGGGGCTGGGCTGGGCTGCTGTTGGCTGTGGGTCTCTGGGATCTCCGTGCTTGCGGTGGGCCTGGTGGTCGGTGTCCAATTGGTCATGACACGGTCCTGCTGCAATCGCCGACGTGAAGACAGTGCAAAGCCCCCGCGCCGGTGCAATGGGCGGGGAGCTGGAGAGGGGAGGGAAGGGGTCACACACATGGCCGGGAAGCAGAGGGGTGTAGGTGGGGTGATACTGAAGCGAGCGACAATCTGCTGCTGCCTGCCCCGCTGAGTTAAAAAGTTCCCACGCAAGACTCACGAAACACTGTATATCGTGAGTCTACCGTGGGAACTTTTTAATTCAGCGGGCAGGCAGCAGCATATTGTCAATTATTAACCCTCCCGCGCAATATACCCTCATCTTCTCTTTTATGAATGGGGATTTAGTTCCCCTTTCTTCGAGGACCGACCAGAGGTTCCGCTGTCACCTCTGCGGGCCGCCCTCGGTGAACGTTTTCAAGGACCTTTCTTCAAGGACCGAAAAAATGGCCGCTATTCGGAGGTTTTCGTTATTTGGATCTTCGGATAAAAGGTTGTGCACCTGTATTGAGTTCCGTAAGATCCAAAATGATGCGGATCCCTCCATCTTTTTTCTCTTTTGAGAATAAATTGGATATAAATTGGTGAGGTTCTGTATATGACCTCTCAATAACATTATTGTCAGATAACGTTTCAATTTATTTTTGTATATTCATTGTGTCTTTTTGGGAAAAGACATATGTGCGAATATTAGAATGTGTTGGCGGTGATGATGAATTCAAATTGAACTCAATTTTGAATCCTTCTATACTGTGCAGTATGAATGGATCCTTAGTAACCCAACACCATTCTTTTAAGAAGTATTTTAACCTTCCACCCACCTGTAAGTGAGGTTCGTCTGGTATGTTCCCTGAGGAACTGGTTTGACTTACATCTGTTGTTACTGGCGGCGTGGCGCTGGTTTTCGTCCGCGAGGTTTGGGGAGCTGTCCGCGAGGATCCTCGCTGTCGGCCTGCTGGGGCCTGCCCCTAAAAAAGACCTTGACTCAGGTGTGGATCTTCCTCCAGCGCCTGGCTCTCTAGGTGTAAAACGCCGAGAGCTGTAGGGGTGGAATCTCGTGGATGGACCCCTGGGTGTAGCCTGACCTCTTGTTATGAGACGCATGGTTTTAGCCTCGTCATCCAGGTCCCGTACCTGTCTTGACAGGTCTTCCCCGAACAGGTAGTTTGCAGGCTGGATGTTGCTAGCTTTACAAAGAGCTGCGAACTTCGAATTTATTGCTGGTTTTATTGCATCTTTCCGAATGCAGTTTATTTCGAAGCGGGCATTACATAGCAGTGCCATGGTATCCTGTTCCCGGTCAGTGAGGAGGCCTCCTTCCACACCTCCTGCAAATGAAGTAATTCCAGACCCCAGCAGGTTTAATACTGTTTGGAACTTCAGTTCCTGGTTCCTGATGATGGGGCCTATTTGCCCCCAAATTATATGGTTCACCGCTTGAACCTTGAGGGAAGCACAATTAGATGGTGGGGGGTACCTGTTCAGGGTTTCTTCCATGACGAGATCTTTGAGTTGATGAGACGCCAAGTAGTTGATGTTACTTGCTAGGTCTTCATCCAAGGGAGCACCCAGTGATGTGGTAATCGCAAACTTAGTTGATTGTAGAGGTACTTCCTCCAATCTCCCCTGGGAGTGTTCCCCCCCCTTGTGCTTCCAAACTCTGAATCCGGGTAATCCCCGTATGTACTTCCCCCTTCCATGGGAAAGACATAGTGCTGCCTAGAGTATGAGGCTGCTGGCACGGTCTGTAGAAGGGACTCGTGCTGATATCGCTCCTTTCTCCGGAGTTTATCATTGTGGAGCAGCTTCTCCACAAGCTGCTCCATCTGGGAGAGTCGTCCTCGGACGATTCCCGATGAGGGAGGGTATCCCTCTTCCCCGGACACATCCAATTTTCCGGTTTGGCAGACTTATGGGTGGCTTTACGCCCCGCCGGGACCACCACGGTGCTTTCATCCTGCACCAAGTCTGCTGCTGCCGGTTCTGAAGCCGGCGGCAATGTCGGCGAAAATGACCGTCGCCCGCTACCGGGAATGCTGCGGTCTTCGGCAGCTGGTTTCCCCGCGGACCGTCTCTTCGACATTTTTTGGGGCTCTAAAAAACAAATAATTTCCTTAGACGGACGGCCTTTCTTCACGTAGTCACTCACGTGACTTCGAAGTAAAATTAACCATTCTTCAAAACCCATATGTGTGAAACGGTGTTACAATTAGGTGGTCAACAATATGAAGACTTGTATGTATAGTTGAAGGTGTTAACAAGTGTGGTTCCCTGGTGTGAACAAAAGCTGAACTATTTAATGCAGTCAGCCAAAAGTGTTAAAAGCATACTTTAGTTGATAAAGAGGTGAAAATGACAACATTTTTTTATGGTGATGTTCTAATGTTGAAACAGATGTACTGATAGAAAATGGAAAAACGAAACATTGCTCATGCTTAAGAAGGAACTGCAGATGTTGGTTTAAACCACAGATAGACACAGAATGCTGGAGTAATGCACTAACTCAGCGGGACAGACAGCATTTCTGGAGAGAAGGAATGGGTTACGTTTCGGGTTGAGACCCTTCTTGAGATTAGTCTTCAGACAGTCTGAAGAAGGGTCTTGACCCAAAACGTCACCCACCCCTCCTCTCCAGAGATGCTGCCTGTCCCACTGAGTTACTCCAGTATTTTGTGTCTATCTTTAGCATTGCTCATGCATATTAGTAATGGCAAGTTCATTCTTTTGTTTCATCACTATTATTTTTCAAATTGGATCAAATGATTCCATGTAAATTCCACACTTTGCAGCTTTTGAAGTTTTATTCTGACTTACCGATTTCTACATTTCATACGTATCCAATTTTGTTGTGACTTTCCGCATTCTTACAATGTTACAAATCTAATTATCTTTTGCAGTGAATCCAGTTTTATAGCTAGCTAGACCAGTTGGCTAGCAGAGAATAAGGCCATGTAAATGACAAATGAACTGATTTTTAATTAAAAAAGGTTTTGAGCTTAAATCAGTTGAAGGGATGAAATTTGTCTTTGGTTGCTAGTATTAATGCGTGCGAGATTATTAAACACCATTGTATTCTCCTCCAGCACTTCCACTGATGGCCAATTTTCTTGCATGTGTTTAGTGACAAAAACAATTATTTCCTATTGTCTATCTTGGCTTTTTTACAACAGCTTACTTAAATTGAAATATATAATTTTGTAGTAAAAGGGATATAATTCCAATTATTTAATAAATTTGCAGCTGTGTAAGAATTTTTTTTAGTCGCTTCCAGGGTTTCCTATAGTGTGATAGTTTCTCTGCCGCTCTGTTGTCAACGCAACCTATTAACTCTTCATACAGAAATTTTGCTATCTAATATTGAGGCCCTGTGTACACATGAAAATTGGTTACTGGAACTAATTTAGCAATTCAAAGTTCAAACTGAAAGTCTTCGGTGCAGTTATGATGTGGTGGCAAGATATTTGTGATTGCAGATGAAAGTAATAGATTTATTTGTGACATGTTTTAAGAATCAAGCATTATCTTTGTGGCAACATTTGTTTTCATATATTCACCAGGAATGATTAAGTTGTATTTTTGGCCGGTGAATTCCTGAGAGTTCAAAAGCTCTTGTTATTTACAGCTGAAGGGTATTTACAAAATATGGTTGTTTATTTTTGTTGAAGAACTAAATCAGCCAAATGTTTTGCAGATGGTTAGAAGTAAACTGAATGTGAGTTGGTTCATGTTATATCGTGCTCACTCCTCACTTTTTCTCAAAGCTCCGACGTCTGTTTCTTACCTAATTGTCACAGTTGTGAAATACAATCTTGGAATCACCTAAAGCTTTCATTTCTGTCTTTGCTTTTACTATTGTCAGCCTTTGCAGTGTTCTGATCCTTGTGGATTGTCTTTCCCTTCGTTCCTCAGATAGGTGCTATAAAGGAGGTAACTCTAGCATTTCACTCTGCTGCCATGACCAAAATGCATCTCGATATTTTGTATTAACTTGTTGTCTACGTCTCAAACATAAGGAACTTCCTAATGAGCCTGTCCCACTTAGGCGATTTATCAGGCGAAAAACTAGCAACTGGAAGAGCGACTGTCTGAGTGGACACTCACGCACACGCACATGCACATGCACACAGACGCACACGCACCCAGACACACACACACACAGACACACACACACACGCATACACACTTCACCAGCCCGTTATGCAGGCGAGGGACAGGGCAAGCGGTGGGCGCGCTGTCTGAGTGAAATTCACGGTGCAAAGGTAAGGTCATACAGACACACATGTATGGTAAGTCCTTTAAAAGAGGGGGGGGGGGGGGTAGCAGTGGAGACAACATTTAACAAGCCAGAGATACACGGCTGTGAAACTCGGCGGACATTAACATTACTGGTCGGTTATGAAAACCATTGCTTACGTTTTTTTTTTCCCCCCAATGAGCCAATGAAATTCACCTGTCAGCACCGGCTACAACCTGCAAGAACCACTAGGACCTCCTGGCGAATTCTCGCTACTCTCCATGGCGGCTTCACTCTAGTCGCCGCTAATTTTTCAACATGTTTGGAAAAATTCACGGCGACCATAATAAGGCCGTGATTAGTTCCCAGAATGCGGGAACTCCTCGCGACCATGAAGGCGACTCCCCGGCAACTACCCGTGCACTTGTGGCGACCATGTGGCGACTGCATAGTCTCCTGCAGTCGCCTAAAAAGTCGCCTGTGGGACAGGCCCATAAGATTAACTTAATTCCTCTATAGTTCTGTGTTTTCTGATGGGCTTAATAGTCCAATGTGGTATCTGCAAGCTATGCCAGAAATGGGATGAGAAGAGTTTGGCAGAGAAGATGGGTGCGGTGTTTGACTATTGTAGTGTCACTCTGTTACCATCAACAAAGTGCGATCTTGCTTTTGTACTAATTTATTGTTTTCTTCTCAAACATAAGGGACTTCCTCAGAATAACTTGCTCCTCCATAGTTCTGTAATTTATTGGGGGCTAAACAGTCCAGTATAGTATCTGCAAACTCTGCCAGAAGTGGGATGTGCAGAGCTTTACTGGGAAAATGGGTGGGTTGTTTGGACGATTGTAAAGGCTTTGCATATTGCCTCCCAAGTGCAGCAGTGCGTAGACTCAAAAGTGCTTCAAGTCACCCTCTGAAGCTTCTCTGCTGCATGAATTTGCAAGCCAAGATTTCCAAGAGCTGGTGATTTTATTTTTAGGAGCATTTGAGCCTTTTTCCCAGTTGCCTTGGTGCTTGGTTGCCTTGATAGACTTCAAAGTGGAATAATCGTACAGGAGTCTGGGTCAGGAATGTGGACACTGACTGAACCTGTTGAGTATGATCAGAATCTTGGGGGATTTGGAGGATTGTGCAAAGGTTGCATTGGTGGTACGTCTCCAATTTTTTGAGAATTACTGTATTTCAACACTGCAACTTGGAAGATCTACAATTTAGTGTAAAGTTTGTGATCTTTGATCTTAACTTTTTTTTATAGGTGACTGAAGGCTGTGTAGGTACATTGGAGGCTGTGATGGGTATTGTCATTAATGTCTGCCTCTCTGAGATATGACCCTCGAGATATCAGAAGTGACCAAAGTTGGCCAGGATCATGTCATACATAGATTTTGATGGTTGATAAGCCCAAATATCAATTGTGCCATAATTACTTTAAATAGGCATTATTTTGTTAATGATTTGTTTTGTTTTTGGGGGGGAAAGGGTCTTCAGGAGGGTCTGGGCCCGGAGTCGTGCTCCTCCCTCCCTCTCCACAACTTGAACCACAGTTCGGGGCCCTGAGTACGGCTACACAAAGACACAGACACGGACTGGGCCCGGAGCTACGCTCCTCCCTCGGATCCAGACCGGAATATTGCATTGGGGGAACGAGGCCCAACAGGTCCCACTTAGGGTAGGGAGGGGAGAGGGGTTTTGGACAATGTTAACAAAGGCAGGACTCCCAGTTCAATGAGAGATTTGTAACATTGTTGTGAGGGAGGGAGGGAGTGGAAGAGGGGACGAGGAGAAGATTGGTGTTTAATAGAGGGAGAGGGAGGGGAGAGGGGTTATGGAGGGAGGGAGGGAGTGACTGAGGGGAGGGGAAAGGAGAGGGAGAGGTGGGGGAGGGGAGGAGGAGAGGGAGGGAGTGCTGGGGGACGAGGGGACGTGAGCTGCGCCTGCGCAGTTGGGGGCTATGGGTGAGTGGTGGAATACTGCATTGGGGGCACGGGTTGCATTGGGGGCTATGGGTGAGTGGAGGAATATTGCGTTGGGGGAACAGATGAGTGTTGGAATGTTGCGTTGGAACGGGTTGTGTTGGGGGACCAGCTCTCCCATGTGACAGGGTTGGTCTAGTAACTTGGTCTAGTAACCAATAATTCAGGTCCAGTTGTCATGAATTGTAAGTGATATTTACTGCAAGTCATGTTAACCATTACATATTATATGTGGAATTCTCTGCCTCAGAAGGCAGTGGAGGCAAATTCTCTGGATGCTTTCAAGAGAGTTAGATAGAGCTCTTAAAGATAGCGGAGTCAGGGGATATGGTTAGAAGGCAGGAACAGGGTACTTAATGTGGATGATGAGCCATGATCACAGTGAATGGCGGTGCTGGCTCGAAGGGCCGAATGGCCTACCCCTCACCTATTGTCTATATCACAAGCATTTTGTTGCCCAATAGGAATTTGAGCTGCATATTCTCACATTATAAAGGACAGAAGGATGAGTTATTTTTCACTTTTTTTGCCACACTGGTCGGTCTGCAAGCATAACTAAAAATACTAAACTGCCACCCATCTGTTTCACACAGTTTAAATCTTTTTTTTACAAAATTCTTTGGCATTGAATATATGAAATCTAGATTGTATGTCATATTGCAGTATAAAAACACATAGCTACTTTGGTTGCTGTTTGCTTGTTTAAGATTCACTTTTAAAGCTGTGTAATGTTTAATAGGGATTTAACTGATGCATCTGATGTAATAGAACATACGAATAAATCTGTTGTATTAATGAGTTAACTCATTTACAACATTTTGGATGCATTGACTGGGAACTAGCCATCGTTTGCCAATATGGTTTTAGCTCGTAATTGATTGATACTTTGGGACATGAGTACTGCAAAATGGATGTAGAGATTAAGGAAACCAAAGGGATAAAAATTCAGCCAAAGTAACTTGTTGATATCCATTTCCAAATATGATCACAGCTTAAAGGGATGCAATAGATAAAAAATAAAACATGTCTACATGTGATATGTGGCTTGATAGACTTGGATTGTTTTCTCTGGAACGTCAAAGGTTGAGGGTAGACTTGCTAGAAGTATATACAATTCTGAGATGCATAGATAGGGTAGACACTGAACCTTTTTCCCAGCTGCAAATGCCCAACATAGAGGGCATAGCTATGTGAGATGTGGAAAGTTTAATGGAGTTGTGCGGGTCAAGGCTTTTTTACACAGAGGGGCCTGGAACACATTGCTAGTGGTGGTGGTGGAGGCAGATACGATAGTGGCGTTTAAGAAGCTTTAGATAGGCACATAGAAGTGCAGAGAATAGAAGGATATGGATCATGTGCAGGCAGATGAGATCAGTTTAGCTAGGCATCATGTACGGCACAAACATTGTGGGCTGAAGGGCCTGTTACTGTGTCAAACTGTTCCATGCACTGTGACTGCTAAATATCTTTTTAATATCCCAAAGGATGATGAAGGTACAAATGTGCAAAACTGCTAATATTTCCTCTGTTAGTTTGGTATCTATTCTTTGGTTCATTAGTGTACTTCACAATATTTGCTTCTACATAATGTATACATTTAAGAACACGCGTACATTAGGTTGGATATCTTGCAGGAGTCTTTATGTGGCCATAAATATGGTAAGACACAAGGAACTGCAGATCAATATGATTAGCTTTATCACCATATATTTACAGATGTTTAGAATGGTTCCAACACAATTAGTAACCAACACAGAATGTGCACTGTATTTACTCTCATTTAAAAGCGTTACCATTCATTTATGTAATTCCATAAGAATTAGAAGTAGGAGTAGGCCACTTGATCCTCAAGCATATTCCTTGACAGGTGTGGATAGAGTGGATGTGGAGAGGATGTTTCCACTAGTGGGAGGGAGAGTCTAGGACCAGAGGTGATAGAATTAAAGGACATTTTGGAAGGAGATGCAGAGGAATTTCTTTAGTGGAGAATTTGTGGAATTATTTGCCACAGAAGGCTGTGCAGGCCAACTCAATGGATATTTTTAAGGCAGAGATAAATAGATTCTTGATTAGTACGGGTATCAGGGGTTGCGGGGAGAAGGCAGGAGAGTGGGAAGAGGGAAAGATAGATCAGCCATGATTGAATGGCGGCATAGATTTGATGGGCCGAATGCCCTAATTCTGCTCTCACACGAACCATTTATTAAAAATCAAAGCTAATCTCATTGTAACCTCAGCACCCTGTGATATCCTTTCACCCCCTTGCTTAACAAATAGCAACAGTGCCCTCCATAATGTTTGGGACAAAGACCCATCGTTTATTTATTTGCCTCTGTACTCCACAATGTGAGATTTATAATAGAAATAAATCACATGTGGTTAAAGAGCACATTGTCAGATTTTAATAAAGGCCATTTTTATACATTTTGGTTTCACCATGTAGAAATTACAGCAGTGCTTATACATGGTCCGCATGAATTTAGCTGTTGAAATACTTGTCCAGTGCCCTGCATAATGTTTGGGACATAGGCCCATCATTTATATATTTGCCTATGTACTCCACAAATTGAGATTTGTAATAGAAAAAAATCCCATGTGGTTAAAGTGCACGTTGTCAGATTTTAATAAAGGCCATTTTTATACATTTTGGTTTCACCATGTAGAAATTGCAGCAGTGTGCACAGGGCTCGAAATTAACGCTTGCCCGGTTGCCAATGGCCATCTAAAGTCCCGCCGGGCAACCTAAAAGCCGTTTCATTTTCTGAGTGAGCCCCCCTCTCTATCTCTCTCTCTCTATCTCTCTCACTCTCTCTCTCTCTCTCTCTGTCACTCTCCGTCTCTGCCCGTCATCCGTGTCCAGGCCGCCATTTCAGGGCACCATAATGTTTGGGACACGGCAATGTAATTTGAAAGTAGTCATGTTTAATATTTTGTTGCATATTCTTTGCATGCAATGACTGCTTGAAGTCTGTGATTCATAGATATAACCAGTTGCTGGGTGTCTTCTCTGGTGATGCTCTGCCAGGCCTGTATTGCAGCCATCTTTAGCTTATGTTTGTTTGGGGGGCTAGTCCCCTTCAGTTTTCTTTTCAGCATATAAAGGGCCTGCTCAATTGGGTTCAGATCGGTTGATTGACTTGGCCACTCAAGAATTGACCAATTTTTAGTTTTGAAAAACTCCTTTGTTGCTTTAGCAAGTATGTTTGGGATCATTTCCTTGCTGTTGAATGAACCGCGGGCCAATGAGTTTTGAGGCATTTGTTTGAACTTGAGCAGATAGGATGTGTCTATACACTTCAGAATTCATTATGCTACTACCATCAGCGGTTGTATCATCAATGACGATAAGTGAGCCAGTACCGTCAGCAGCCATACATGCCCAGGCCATAACACCCCCACCACCGTGTTTCACAGATGAGGTGGTATGCTTTGGATCTTGGGCAGTTCCTTCCCTCCTCCATACTTTACTCTTGCCATCACTCTGATACAAGTTAATCTTTATCTCATCTGTCCACAAGACCTTTTTCCAGAACTGTGTTTACTCTTTTAAGTACTTCTTGGCAAACTGTAACCTGGCCATCCTATTTTTGCAGCTAACCAGTGGTTTGCATCTTGCAGTGTTGCCTCTGTATTTCTGTTCATGAAGTCTTCTGCGGACAGTGGTCATTGACAAATCCACACCTGACTCCTGAAGAGTGTTTCTGATCTGTCGGACAGGTGTTTGTGGGGTTTTTCTTAGAGATTCTTCTGTCATCAGCTGTGGAGGTCTTCCTTGGCCTGCCAGTCCCTTTGCGATTAGTAAGCTCACCAGTACTCTCTTCTTAATGATGTTCCAAACAGTTGATTTTGGTAAGCCAAAGGTTTGGCTGATGTCTCTAATAGTTTATTCTTGTTTCTCAGTCTGATAATGGCTTCTTTGACTTTCATTGGCACAACCTTGGTCCTCATGTTGATAAAGAACAATAAAAGTTTCCAAAGGTGATGGAAAGACTGGGTGCTAAGAGCTCTCTTATACCTGCATTAAGGAGGCAATTAAACACACCTGAGCAATTACAAACACCTGTGGAGCCATGTGTCCCAAACATTATGGTGCCCTGAAATGGTGGGACAATGTATAAACACAGATGTAATTTGTACATGGTGAAACCAAAATGTATAAAAATATCCTTAATAAAATCTGACAATGTGTACATGTGATTTTATTTTAATTACAAATGTCAAATTGTGGAGTACAGAGGCAAATAAATACATGATGAGTCCTTGTCCCAAATATTATGGAGGGCACAGTACCTCGGTCTTAAAAATAGTCTTAAGAAGGGTCTCGACCCGAAGATGCTGCCTGTCCCGCTGAGTTACTCCAGCATTTTGTGTCTACCTTCGATTTAAACCAGCATCTGCAGTTCTTTCCTACTCTTAATATTACCTACAAAGCTGTGGTTTTTCCTCGTGCGATTGATAAAATACACACAACAGATTTAGAATCTTTGCATTTTATTAATCCACGCAATTAAAACAAGCTGAATATTGCATAAAAGCTTTTATCATAACTAATTCCAATTTCAGAGTGAAAACTGTTATATTTTAAACATCTACAATCTATTTCTCTCTCCACTGCCTGATTTGTTATCCTGTTCAGTGCCACCACCGAGTATATTCGGGTCAGAAAGTGAAAAAATTTTTAAATCTCTCCCTGCACGGGAGACCCGACCTTTTCTTTGTCGGGTCTCCGTTGTCGTTGGGGCTGCAACGGGGAGCGGCCTCCAACAGGAAAACCGGGGGCTGTGGTGCCGACTACTCACCTCACCGTCGCGGAGCTGGCCGAGTCCAGAGCGGGTGGAGCTGTGGTGGACGCTGCTGCGGCCCGACCTCTGGAGATTCGGTGGCTGCAACTGCGGGTTTTGCGGACGGCACCGGGAGCCCGCGGGTCCCTGGAGGGAGACCGCTTTTCAGGGCTCCCGCAACGGCGACTTCTCCCGCCCGAGTTGCGGGGTTGAAGAGCTCCTGGAGCGGGGCCTACATCACCGCCCCGCGCGGCTTGGAATGGCCGCGGGACTCTGCGAGCGCGCGCCGGGGGCTCTAACATCAAGAACCGGTGTGCGACCTTGCATCACCCGGCGTGGCTTAAATGGCCACGGGACAATCGCCATCGCCCGCCGGGGGCTTTGACTTTGACTCTGACATGGGGGGGAGAGTGCAGTGGAGAGAAAAGTTTTTTTGGCCTTCCATCACAGCAATGTGATGGATGTTTATGTAAAATTTGTTGTGTCTTGGGTCTATTTGTTTGTAATGTATGGCTGCAGAAATGGCATTTCGTTTGGACCTCAAGGGGTCCAAATGACAATAAATTGAATTGTATTGTATTGTATTGTATTGTATTGTATTGTAATGGAAGTAGCTTTTATTTTTATTTTTTTCCTCAACTCCCCACCAACTTGAGAGGCCGGTATTTAGGCTGGAAGATGATAATTGCTGTAGAATTACAGAGAGAAGAACTAATCTCATGGGGAAGACCCTCCTGATTGACATTAGTTTGGGGTATTGACAGAGGATGTTTCTGTGTTTCTCCTATCCTTGAGCAATGTTAGAAAAGGTCATTTATCTGCTGTAACCGGCATTTCGCAACTCAATCAGGCTGCCATTCTTCATGAGCCCTGAAACCCACAAAACTTGTTGTGATGCACAAAGCCTCTCCTTAACTTAATATAATGACTTACCTGTTAACACTGCAGATGTAAAAAAATAACTGCATATGTCAAGTATGTTATTTTTGACATAGTGTTAACAGGTTAACCTATACATGATGTAGGATACATCAATATGTATTATTTTCAGAATATTGTTCTGAGCACTGAGTGCTTCTGAAATCACAAATTACGTTCATAGGAGGATTGTAGGGGGGGGGGGGGGGGGGTGGCGGGGGAAATACAGAACATTGATGCAAGCAATCACGATTATAGACTACCTAATAGAAATTAGTAAGAAAGTTGCTTCATAGTATAATAGTGTTATCATCACCACAAATTAACTTTTGTTTGCGACACAAGAAATGGCAGGTGCTGGAATCTTGAGCCAAATGCAAAGTGCTGAAAGAACTTGGTACTTCTGGCAGCATCTGTGGAGGGCCTTCATCATTCTGATTTTTTATTTTTTATTTTTTTTTACTCAATTGAATGTTGCAAATGCTATTATGGTCATACAATCTGATTTCAATAAAAATCAAATGAATAAATGTCCTGCGTGGCATTCTCATTGAGGTCTCTGGAACAGGAAGATCTAATGATCATTCTTTGATCAGTGTTGCGATGTCCTTAGTGATGAAGGGAAAATGCACTGTTATTTTTAGCTGCCCTGATTTGAAGGAGTACAAGTCAACCAGGTTGTCCATACCTCAAATGAGCTGCCAGGAGGGACTACAAATATGGATATAATTACAACCTTTAAAGGACATTTGGACAGATTTATGGTTAGGAAATATTTAGAGGAATATCGGCCAAATGTAGGCAAATGAGACTAGTCGAATGTGCCAACTTGATTAGCATGGACAAGGTGGGCTGAAGAGCCAGTTTCTGTGCTCTGCTATCTGTCAGTCTTAACCATGCTACTGCTTCCAGTTGCAAACAAGCTTGCTATTTCTGCCTCGTGTATTTATGTGACAGCCACACAAAGATAGGATTGTTTCCTGTCATGTCTACTGTGCGGATGGCTGAAAAAGAGAAAAATATAAAGACAAAGTATCCTTGCAATTAGGAGAGCATATAATGCATGTCATTTTCATCTGGAGATGCAAATGTCTTCTGTTTTTCCATTTAAATGGACAGCATTTAGTGGCTGCCAACTATATTTCACTGGAGTTGTTCTGCAGCCAATCTCCAGTTACTTTTCTCCTTCATAAAGCGTGGAGATTATATAAATAATCCGCATGCTAGAATTTGGTTTGGTTCAGAGAGGAAACATTTCCCAGGCAATTGCACCAACATTAATTCAAGGAAATGTGCATTTGCAGTTTAGTTTACATTAAAAGCAATTGTTAAAAATATATGCCTGTAATTGGAAAGGAAAATCTATGTACCCATGGCTGGGAAATGTTTAAAGAAGCCAGAGTTTACATTGAAGATAGACACAAAATGCTGGAGTAATAGGCAGCATCTCTGGGGAGAAGGAATATGTGACATTTCGGGTCGAAAAGTTTAGAAGAGAGACATAGTGCTGGGATAGCTTAGCAGGTCAGGCAGTAGCTCGGGACAATACGAACAAGTAACGTTTGGGGTCAGGGGACCCTTCTTCATACTGATCAGTCAAAAGAAGGGTCCTAGCCCGAAACGTCATCTATCCATGTTCTCCTGAGATGCTAACTGACCCGCTGAGGTACTCCA
Organism: Amblyraja radiata; assembly: GCF_010909765.2. Classification (NCBI taxonomy): domain Eukaryota; kingdom Metazoa; phylum Chordata; class Chondrichthyes; order Rajiformes; family Rajidae; genus Amblyraja; species Amblyraja radiata. The sequence goes on from NC_045977.1 coordinate 8,470,708, forward strand.
GCAGTCTGTGACTTCTTTTGTAAACCTGCGTCTGCACTTCTTTGTTTCCACAGTCACTGGACTTGCACAGTTGGAATTGAACCCCAGATACTTTTCTTTGTAGGGGTAGAAGCGCATTATGGGATGAGGAGCCCCCCCCCCCTATTCTGGCTCGCAAGTAGTGGTGGATAGATATTTTATTTTCCCGGAAGCAGCTGTTATCTCCTGTGTTTTGTTATATATCAGCCTTGGGAAAACCTGTTCTGTCATTTTAAGCAGATGCTAAGTGAAGGTCACTTGTATCATCAAGGAATGATGTGCTGGAAATTCCAAATTTGCCAAAAGCAAATTCGATTTTGCTGCCGTTAAAATATGGATTTTGCCAACTTGTCTCAGAAATGTGGGTATCCCATATTGTTACATTGAAAGGTGCAGTTTTCTAAAATGCTTGCTAATCTGGCCATAACCAACACAATTGTTATTTTAAAACCTGCTAAGGAATCTGGAGCAAATTTCAAAATTATCCTTCATCTAGAAAGTTCTGTCTTTACACTTGATTAGCAACAATTTTCGGAGGGTCATTTTGTAGGTCATATATCTAGTGATTGGCAACTCTGGTTGAATTGTTGGTAATTCATCCGATGTTTGCAGGGATATTTCCTATACCATGGACTTTTTTTGAGAATCTGTCGCCTGCACACTTCAGGAAAAATGACCTATCTAAAATTGTCATACTTTGTCACTGTTAATGGCTAATTTTCTACTTTTTTTTATTAACTTCGATGCGTTGTCCATTCACTCGCATTCTTGGCAAGGATACTTTGTGTTTAGTTAGTGATGTAATGGCAGCCGATGTAATGAGGATGAACTTCTTTATTTGAAATTTCAATACAATAAGGTTATGACAGACTAGCACAAATTAAAACGTTTTTTCTCCCCCAACATTCCTTTCTGTTTATGCACATCTCAAGTATGACAGTACCCTGCGGGTTCCCCCCGGCTAAATGTTTTCCCAATCTGCTTCTAGTACTGTTCTAACAACAAAAAATCATTGGAGACTGAAGCTGATGAGCAATCCTGTGAGGCTGATCTAACCCCAACTTGTTGCCATTTGAGATTTTAAACTGAGTGAGAAATTGAAAATTAGAATGTGTGGATGTCATTTTATGGTGAATTCAGTTTAATTAACGTGAATGTGTAGGAAAGAACTGCAGGTGCCGGTTTAAATCGAAGATAGACACAAAATGCTGGAGTAACTCAACGGGACAGGCAGCATCTCTGGAGAGAAGGAATGGGTGACGTTTCGGTTCGAGACCCTTCTTAAGACTGATGATTATTAATTGATGTGAATATGATTTTGTTAAATTTATGTTCTGTTAAATAAGTATGTAACGCTACATAGATGTCGCCTGGCAAGTAACTGCATTTCAATGCTTTTGTTTTTAGCATTTGGTTTACAACCTCATAAATCTTGTTCTGTCTAGATGGTAGTTATTTTTATTTCTTAATAATAGTTTAAGATTAATTATATAGAAATACTACACATGCCCAATATAGTTCAGAAATAGTTCTCAATACATTTTCCATGCACAGATGAGATCCTGTCTGCCTATGGGGAATTTGAAATTTTAATACTGCAATTTCCAAATTGCATCTGTGCGTGCCACTCGGAAGATTGTGTGCCTACAACTCCCAGCATTCCTAAGAGATTGCTTACTGTAGTTGAATCTGACACTGAATGTGGTGCCGTGCTTATATCAGGAAGCTATGGCACTGACTCTGGCTGTTAGGCAGCACAGTCAACAGTAGCAAAAATAATTGTTTCTTGCAATTTGAATTTTCTGATCAAAGCATTTTTGTTTTAGATACGGCTACCTAATAGGATATCAACATCTAAGAAAAAACGTCTATGAACAGCAGTGATCCATTGGAGGTAAGCGCCTATTTTTATGAAGTCCAGTTGCTTTAATATTAAAACTTAATCTCCTATTCCACCAATATATGCTCCACCACCTTCTCCATTCCCCTCCAATTAATTGTGCTCCAGATCTCAGTTTAAATAAGTTTAAACTATTAAGTAAGTAAGTAAGTTTATTGGCCAAGTATTCACATACAAGGAATTTGCCTTGGTGCTCCGCCCACAGGTAACAACATGACATACAGTGACAGTTACGAATGACTCAGAAAATAAATCAATCATGGCAAAACAACGTTGTTCAGTGTAGGATGGTATTAGCAAAGACTTCAATTTAATGCATTTTGATTATGTTACATAACACAATACACATATAGAGTGACCATGCAATTACTGCTAACAATTAATACTTGTACTTCCTGAGGACCTGCGAAGAAAAGCTTCAAGTATATACTTCTCATGTTAGACTCATTAGAATAGTTAGCACTTGGAGTCCCTTCCTGCTTCTCCCCTCTCTCCTGTGCTTTTCCGGTAGGGTAATAATATATTTCTGCTGTGATGATAACATTTTGATTTGTGTTAATCACACACAAAATATTTTAGCTATTAAGTTTGGCTGGAGGCTGGGAGGTTAAGCTGCAATCCGCAAATACATTATCGTTTGGTGGAAGTAGACAACTTGTTTATAGACACAAAATGCTGGACTAACTCAGCAGGACAGGCAGTCTGAAGAAGGGTCTCAACCCAAAACGTTACCCATTCCTTCTCCCCAGAGATGCTGCCTGTCCCGCTGAGTTACTCCTGCATTTTACATAGAAACATAGAAACATAGAAAGTAGGTGCGAGAGTAGACCACCAGGTCCGTCGAGCCCGCACCGCCATTCGCTCATGGCTGAACACTAAACAGACACACTTACCCACAAACAGTAGACACAAGACACAGAACACAAGACACTACCCTCCCCTTTATACCGCTATCACCCCTCTCCACCCCAAGAACCTCGTGATCTCCTGGGGGAGGCAAAAAACCGGATAAAAACCCAGGTCCAATTCGGGAAAAAAATCCGGGAAATTCCTCTCCGACCCCAATCCAGGCGATCGACACTTGTCCAGGAGATCACTCAGGTCTTACTATACTAACCATACCTAGGTCCATATCCCTGCCCTCTCCCCGTAGCCCCTTATCCCCTTGGCAGCTAAAAAACCATCTATTTTAGTCTTAAATATATTTAACGTTTCTGCTTCCACTGCTCCCTGGGGCAGTGAATTCCATAAATTAACCACCCTCTGGGTGAAGAAGTTCTTCCTCACCTCAGTTTTAAAAGAGCCCCCCCTTATTCTGCAACTATGTCCCCTAGTTCTAGTTTCCCCGATCATTGGGAACATCCTCGGTGCATCCACCCGATCAAGGCCCCTCACGATCTTATATGTTTCAATGAGATCGCCTCTCATTCTTCTAAACTCCAAAGAGTAGAGTTCCAGCCTACTTAACCTTTCCTCATATGTCAATCCCCTCATTGCAGGAATTAATCTTGTAAACCTTCGCTGCACTGCCTCCAGGGCTAGTACATCCTTTCTTAAGTATGGACCCCAGAACTGTACACAGTATTCCAAATGTGGTCTCACTAATACTGTGTACAGCTGCAGCAAGACCTCCGTGTTTTTATACTCAATCCCCCTAGCAATAAAGGCCAAAACTCCATTGGCCTTCCTGATTGCTTGCTGCACCTGCATACTAACTTTTAGTGATTCATGTACTAATACCCCTAGATCCCTTTGCGTTGCATTACAACGCAGCTCCTCCTCATTTAGAAAATAACTTGCCCTATCATTTTTTTTCCCAAAGTGAATGACTTCACATTTATTAGTATTAAATTTCATCTGCCAAGTTGTTGCCCACTCACCTAGCTTATCTATATCCTTTTGCAGACTCTTCCTATCCTCCTCATCCCCTACTTTTCCTCCCATTTTTGTATCGTCCGCAAATTTTGATATATTACACTTGGTTCCCTCCTCCAAATCATTTATATAAATTGTGAACAACTGGGGTCCCAGCACCGACCCTTGCGGAACCCCGCTAGTTACCGGTTGCCATCCCGAGTATGAACCATTTATCCCCACTCTCTGCTTCCTATTTGTTAGCCAATCCTCTACCCATGCTAATATATTACCCCCAATCCCATAATTTTTTATTTTGTGTCTATCTATGGTTTAAATCAGCATCTGCAGTTCCTTCCTAGACAACTTGTTTCTTTGCTTTTAGATACGATATCTGAAAATTCTAGGGATATTTTTGATTTTGGAGTTTTTGATTTGTCCCTGTGGTTTGTGCAGGTACAACAGTTGTAGTAAGGCAATCTCAGGCTAGGAAGGAGAAACAAATTGATTTACAAATTGGAGCATGGTGTAGAGGACTGAGTCTCTTTTTTTTTTGTGCAGAATTTTCCAGTGAAAGCTGCACCAAAAGTAGGTAAAATATGTAGGAAAGAACTGGAGATGCTGGTCTGAAAAACGGTCTCGACCCGAAACGTCACCCATTCCTTCTCTCCAGAGATGCTGCTTTCCCCGCTGAGTTACTCCAGCATTTTGTGTCCACCAAAAGTAGTTAAATTACTGTAGTTTATTTACGTAAAGTTTTAAGGGGAACTTGGCTCTGCACAAATATCTCCCCCTTTTTTCCTCTACTCAGCCAATCCCTGTACAGCTATGACTCATAACAATTTTACAAGGAAGAACAGTTTAATGACCCTCAGCCTAATGTCAAAGCATATCTGGAGGTGAGGTTTTGGTTAGAAATTGCTGATCAGGAATCAGCTTTGTGGACCAAGTTGCTGCTGTATCTGCTGCAGCTAATTACAAAGCCAGCAGGTAGGGGAACAATATATGTGAGATAGATTGAAACATTCTGTGGGCAGATTCTGACCCATGTACTGCATGTTGTGTACTATTGTTGTATGGGCATCATTAGAAGAGGTAGAGATGACAGGATAAATCTCTCAGTTAGAGTAGTCAGTTCTACTATCATAAATTTCATCTCAATTTAGTATTTTGTATCCAGGTGGTGGGATGCCAAAATAATCTCAATTAGCAGTTGGCCGATGATAATCAACCTTAAAGTGACTTGCTATTACAATGGCAGCAACTTTAAAGTGAAGTATATATTATTAAGTGTATTTGGCTGGTGGGTCCATATCACTACCAGCTTTTACTCCTCACTCAGACTGCTACTGGAAATGGAATGATGCTACAGTAATTAAGGCAAACAAATTAGTTATAATCGACTAAAAGGCAGCATTTCTTATTGGCAAAATACACATGCTGTAAATTTACAAATGAAAACAGAAAATTCTGAAATGTCTCCACAGATCGTGCAGCATCTTTGAAAATAAATAAAATTATTCTTTCAAATCAATGACTCTGCGTCAGAACTTTCTTTTCCACTGTTAGTTATGTTTTCCTTCCCACAAATGTTCCCACAATCTCTGTTTTTAATACTTTGTCATTACTCTTGTTAGCATTTATGATTTACATCAAGCAATCAATTACTGTTGTCAAATTAAGCCTTTCAAAATGTAGCATTGAACATATCTATTTAATCACCTAAAATATTTTGTAGTGCTCAAAAGTATTTGAAGTGAAATAAAAGGGAAAGAAAATCGACAACGTTCCGCATGGTGGGCTGCTCTGGAAGGTTAGATCGCATGGGATCCAAGGAGAGATAGCTGAATGGATAGCAAATTGGCTCCATGGAAGGAAGTAAAGGGTGATGGTGGAAGGTTGCTTCTCTGACTGGAAGCCTGTGACTAGTGGTGTGACTCGGGGTTTGGCGCTGGGCCCATTACTGTTTGTCATCTACATCAATGATTTGGATTGTTACACAATTTTGAGATTTTAAAAATCAAGTCTGTAATTTATCTCATTAGATAAAGCATAAAAAGAAGTTTAATTTGACACCTAATTCACTTTCATATCTTCAGTATTAAAAAAGTTATGGCCATTTTCATACTCGGAAATTAGCATCTTGTTCCCTATTGCTTTTCCATTGACTTAACACAAAAGCTGTGATCGAGCCCATAACTTTCTTAAAAATTAAGAGAACTGAAAGAAATGTTCAGTTATTATAGATTGAAGCATTCTGAAACAAATATGAAACAATCTTACTTAGATGACTTGAAATTAAAGCATATAAATAGTTAGTTACCTAATTGTAACTATTCCGGAAGTGGCGGCGGTGTTGAACGGCTGCTGCTCGCCTGCAGTCCATCTGTTTTTACTTTTTTGTGTTGTTTTTTTTGTCTTGTTTAGTTAAATATTTGGTTATTAGGTTGTGATATGTGTTGGGGGGGGGGGGGGGGGGGGGGGGCTGAAACAGGGATTTCTGTCTCTCCCTTCGGGGGAATGCGACTTTTTCTTGTCGTATCCCCCTTCTCGGCCTCCTTCTGCGCTGAGGCCTAATGGCGGAGCTGGCGGCCTCCAACCTGCGACCGACCTCGAGGCTCCGGAGGTAGAGCCAGCCAGGACTCACCAACGCGAGGCTGGCCGTCTTCGAGCTGTGGTGGAGTTCGGGCAGCGGCACGACTCGGCGCTCCGGTGGGGGCGGCCCGGCGCGGGGCTGGAGCAGTGCTGGCTGAGATGCTCCGGTGGCAGCGGCGCGACTCGGCGCTCTGGAGAGGGCAGCCCGGCGCGGGGCTGAGACGCTCCGGTGGCGGCGGCGTTCTGGCGGCGGCTCTGGGCTGGGACGGCGCTCCTGTGGCTGAGGCGGCCCGGCGCGGGGCTGAGGTGGTGCTCCGGTGGCTGTGGCGGCCCGGCGCGGGGCTGAGACGGTGCTCCGGTAGCTGAGGCGGCATTCTGGCGGTGGCGACCTGAATCCGGGGCTCAGCCGTGGGTCAGTGGACGACATCGTCGGGAGCTCACAGGTCACAGGCTGGTGCCTGTTTTCCAGAGCTCCCGCGGCAATAGCTGCGTCCACTGGACTGGAGGGCGGCAGCTTCGACCACCCCGGGCCGCGGAGCTTGAACCGGCCCGTTCGCGGAGCTCGGTGAGCCGCGGGACTGACTTACCGTCGCCCGGTGGGGTATCGCCTCAGCGCAGAGGGAGAAGAGGAGGGAAGAGACAGTAACCCTAAGATTTTTGCCTCCATCACAGTGAGGAGGTGCCTGATGAATTCACTGTGGTGGATGTTAATTTGTGTTTATTGTGTGTTTTGTTGTTTTGTTGTTTTGTTGTATGGCTGCAGGCAACGACATTTCGTTCAGACGTAAAGGTCTGAATGACAAATAAAGGATCTAAGTCTAAGTCTAAGTTGTAGCTAATTACAAAATTCAATTACTAGATCTAAACATCTATCAATTTCTTAAGAATAGATTAACATTTTTAAATAGCCTAAGTGTCCAAATAACATTCACACAAGAATTCACAATATAACATAATTTTAAAATCTCATTGTCATGGATTTATAGGCCAAATGGAAGGAATTTAATGTTTAATACCTGTAAATTAATGGCCATTTAAATCATCTTGCGAGTGGGTTTTTCTGGAACGCGATCAATTGGAACGTTGCGGTTGCGGTGAAATTAAACCCCATATCGGCAGGAAAAATACTGCCGGTTCGTATGGGAAAAAAAATCACCGTTTCGCAATGTAAAATGTGAATTAAAGGCATCTTAAGGAGCACTTTTATACATAAAATAAACGGCTTTCCTTTACCTGTCCCGTACGTGAAATCCGTCCCCGTTGTCGGCGTTGACGGCTTTAGAAGTTGATTTTAAAATTACCCCAGCGCTGAACTTGTCGGGCGATTAAAAAAAAAAAAAAAAAATACACAGAACGGCTGTCGGAACAATTATTCAGCAAAGGCCTGCACTCCAACCAAATATAATCCAGGACAAGGTAGGAAAAAACGCGTTTTAACCCCGCCGCCCCCTTCAAAGGTGCCAAAATCGCGCACACGGCCAGTGGCAGAATTGCAGCACCGCTGAAGGTAAGTATTGTAACATACCTACATACAGGGCAAGATTAACAAGTTTGCTGATGATACAAAAGTGAGTGGTTTTGCAGATAGTGAAAATGGTTGTGAAAGATTGCAGCAGGATCTGGATACATTGGCCACGTGGGCGGAGGAATGGTTGATGGAATTTAATACAGAGAAGTGTGAGATGTTGCATTTTGGGACGTCGAATAAGGGCAGGATTCACACAGTAAATGGTAGGCCTGTGGGTAGTGTTGTAGAGCAGAGGGATCTAGGAGTACACGTGCATGGTTCCTTGAAGGTCGAGTCGCAGGTAGTTGTGGTGGTCAAAAAGGCTTTTGGCATTTTGGCCTTCATCAGGTAGAGTAATGAGTATAGAAGTTGGGAGGTCATGTTGCAGTTGTAGAAGACGTTGGTGAGACCGCATTTAGAATATTTTGTTCAGTTCTGGGCACCATGTTATAGGAAAGATATTGTCAAGTTTGAAAGGGTTCAGAATAGATTTCCGAGGATGTTGCCAGGACTAGAGGGTGTGAGCTATCGGGAGAGGTTGAGTAGGCTGGGTCTCTATTCCATGGAGCGCTGGATGATTGGGGGGGGGATCTTATAGAGGTGTACAAAATCATGAGTGGAATAGATTGGGTAGATTCACAGAGTCTCTTGCCATAGTAGGGGAGTCGAGGACCAGAGGACATAGATTCAAGGTGAAGGGGAAAAGATTTAATAGGAATCCGAGGGGTAACTTTTTCACACAAAGGGTGGTGGGTGTATGGAACAAACTGCCAGAGGAGGTAGTTGAAGCTGGGACCATCCCATCGTTTAAGAAGCAGATAGACAGGTACATGCTTATGACAGGTTTGGAGGGATATGGACCAAGCGCAGCCAATGGGGACTTGCGTGGCTGAGACATTGTTGGCCGGTGTGGGCATGTTGGGCCGAAGGGCCTGTTTCCACACTGTATCGCTCTACGACTAAAATAATTCAGGTACTTTCAGTTTAGAATACAACATGGAAATAGGCCTTTCGGCCCACGGACTCCATGCTGACCATTAATCACTCAAGTTTCTTTATTATCCCACTTTCACATTCATTCCCTACACACTAGGGGCAATTTACAGAGGCCAAATAACCTACAAACCCGCACATCTTTGGGTTTTTTTGTTACACGAAACATAGTAGGTACCTGGAACGCTCTGCCAAGGATGGTAGAAGTGGAAGTTAACGATAGTGGTCTTTAGAACGTTTTTAGATAGGCATATGAATATGCAGGAATTAATGGAAAAGGATCAAATGCAGAGAGAACGGAATTAGTTAAATTTGGCGTGTAGGAAAGAACTGCAGATGCTGGTTTAAACCGAAGATAGATACGAAATGCTGGAGTACCTCAGCGGTTCGGACAGTATCTCTGGTGAAAAGGAATAGGTGACAGTCTGAGGAAGGGTCTCGACCTGAAACGTCACCTATTCCTTTTCTTCAGAGATGCTGTCGGGCCCACTGAGTTGCTCCAGTTTAGTTTGGCATCCTGTTCTACACTGATATCGTGGGCCAAAGACCTCTTCCTGTGCTGTACTGTGCTATGTTCTGGAAGATGTAATAAAGCATGTAAAATGGAACTGAGAAGGAGAAAATGACTAGATGGAAAGAAGTGAAAGAGTTACAAGTCCATCAGTTCCAAGAAAAGCAACCATATTGTGAGTTAGATGTGACATCTACTATTTAGTGAGTCAGAATAATGAGCATCATAATCAGATGTCCTCCCACTAGTTATGTCAGAAGAATCTGAATTCACCACTTCAAAGTTAAATGCTATTGATAAATCTTTCACAACAATTATTTTATTGATTGCCTCATATTTATGATATTGTATATTTTAGTATTTTACTCGTAGTTAAGGATATTACAAATAAATATTTTGAAAGTAAGAAGGGGGGCATTTGCTTCCTTGAAACTGCTTTGTCATTCAGGAATAATTGTTGATCTATTCCGTGGCTTCACCATCGTTTTATTGCCCTATACTAATAACAATCATTTTTTTCAGTCAAAAGATTTATCTTAGCAGTAGATATACTCAGCTGCCTGAATTAAAAAAAAAATAAAGATTCACCATCCTCTGTCAAATCTTTCAAAAGAAGAAATTTAAAGAATCAACAACTGCTGGAAATCTGAAATAACAACAAAAAATGCTGGAAATACTCAACAGCCGAGGCAATGACCATTAGAAAGAGACATTTCAGGTCAAAAACCCTTTGTCAGTCTTGTTTTTTGTTGTATGGAGGCTTAAGGGCCTGTCCCACTTGGCCGTCATTTACTGGACAGGCTGGTAGTGACTCTATATACCCAGTTTATATTTACCCAGTTTATGATATTTATGGTGATTTGCTAAAATGTTCCAGTTTCTTGAGTGGTGCTAGCAATTGGAAAAACTGCAGATGTAATGCCCCTATTCGAAAAACGAGGTGAATGAAAAGTAGCAAGCTGCAGACCAAATTAATCTGTGGGAAGGAACTGCAGATGCTGGTTTAAATTGAAGATAGACACAAAATGCAGGAGTAACTCAGTGGGACCGGCAGCATCTCTAGAGAGAAGGAATGGATGATGTTTCAGTCTAAAGAAGGGTCTCGACCCGAAACGTCACCCATTCGACTCGAAACGTCACCCTTTCCCACTTGGCCGTCATTTACGCGACAGGCCGGTGGTGTGTGAATATTTCGTGCAGAACGAAATCCTCGTGCTCTGCGCGATACCGCGTGCAACTCCACACTCCTCCACGCCACTCCATGCGCCCGTCCCACGCTACCCACACGCTACCAGGTCGCGTAAATGGCGCGCAAATGACGGCCAAGTGTGACACGCCCTTAAGTGTTTCCAGTATTTTTTGTTCTCATCTCAATCTTTACTGGTCAATCAATTACCCTGTGGTAATGCTCCGATTTCAGGTTCCTCGACCAGCAAAAAAATTGCGGCATTTGTTCAGCCATCACCCTTGGGAGTTTTATGTGTTTCAATCATTTGTTTATCTAAACCCAAAGAAAAATTGGCCCATTTTGCTGCAATTTTTCTCCTAAATCAACCTACTTATTCCAGTAATTAATTTAGTGAAACTTAGCAGTACTATATATAAAGTTGCAAAATTGATATATCCTCATTTTAGTATGATTCACAAGCTGGAAGACATCAAACCATGACCTATGTGTTTTATGGAGACAAAGTGCAGATGCTGGTGTACAAAAAAAGACAAGTGCTGAAGTAACTCAGCGGGCCAGGCAGCATCTCTGGCGAATGTGGACAGATGACATTTTTCGTCGACCCTTTTTCAGAATGATTGTAGGGGAAGAAAGCTAGAATACACAGGCTTCACAGGAATTTAATTTGCATGCTAAGGCATAAAAACTGTGTCAACACTTACAGCGATAAGGTTGCCATGGAAAGGAAAGAAACTCCTGGAGTGGGAGAAAGAGTGGAGGAATAGTGGTGGAAAATGGAGCAGAGGGTGTGAAACCAAGTGGGAGGTGAGATTCAGGCAAGAGATGGGAAATGTAATGCCTCCTGGGATTGGAACTGCTGGGTTAGGTAGGTGGTGGGGGAAGATGGTGGCAGGTGTCGAGTGCCACGAGCTGGCTGGGTAGGCCAGGGAATGAGTCAGTTACTGTGATTGGATTACAGACACTTATTAGTATTTAGAAACAGAATTATTAAAATATATAAATGATATCCTTGTAGCGGGTGCGTGAGAGAGCCCGGAATGAATGCGAGGAGCCAGGCAAATTCTGTAAAGGCTTTAATGAGCACAGCACACTACTCTCCGCTTCAGTGAGAGACTGAAGACTGGTCTCGCGCCAAAAATCCCTGCTTTTATCTTCGTAGCTGGGACCCCCCCCCCCCCGGACCAGTCCATCAAGTGCCGAGGGGGATAAACCAGGCAGTAGCCTAAACCGCCACATCCTTGTGATACCCACTTAAGTGAAATGAGTGAATATTTTCTGTGTGAGATACTCCTCTCTGATTGTCTCCTAATATATTTGGCTATTTGATGCAATTATTGCTAGTAACTCTTTAAAATGTGCTGTACAAATCATCCATATGGGGAAAATACAGGTGTGTTGTGGTGAGTTGTGCCAGAAAGTGCCTGCTCCAATCTTCCAATGCTTCCATACTTTCACCATAAAGCATGTGCAAGCACCATAAAACATATAATAATAATAATAATAATAATAATAATAATAATAATAATAATAATAATAATATCTTTTATTGTCATTGCACGTCAGTGCAACGAGATTTAGTATGCAGCTCCACTGATGTACAAGAAAGGTAAATAAATACCAAGTAAATACCAAATAAATATCCAAGTATTTGGAGGAAACAGGGAACTGCTCCTGGAGTTCGTCCAACACTTCATGTCCAAATAGTTTGAGGCCATTCGTGCTTACAAAAATCAAATGTCATTTAAAAAAAAAATTTGATTTTAGTCGGACGTATCTTAGAATGGAGGTTTTTGACAGCAATGAAAGCTGCCAAAATGTTAGTGGCCATAATACATTTGGTATGCACTCATAAGGTGCAACGTTTGCCTGGAAAGTGAATACACTTAAAAAATAATTTATTTATCATATTTTGTTTGCAGTTTGGAGATCTGTGAAACAATATATGAACACAAAGTTTTCTTCTTCAGTATGAAATCCAGTGCGAGCTATACATTGAATGTTGTTGTTGGTTGAATAGCTGATAAAAGTGTTTACTTTTTTTAATATAAATTACAGAGCTATTACAGAGTAATTTTGTTTTATGTTAAAATAGTCATAAAGTACCATTGGCATTCCGTGGAATAGACTTTGTATTAAAAATGTAAACTTTACTGTATGTGTAATATTCTGATCATTATTCCTTCCCACGATAACATCCACTGTTATTTCATGCTAGATGTTTTTATATCTTTAAGGTAAATCTATAGGATAAATAGTAGTTTCAATCGCAAAATATAGAAGCTCCTAACTTTAAACAACGTATTCAGTTTTTTAAATGTGAAATAGATCCAACGTGCCCCAAAGTGCTTATGGCCATCGACCCCTGGGAAATAATATACCGATTCTTCTTCCTCCTCTCAGCACTCTGTGAAAGAATATGGATCAACAGCCAACTCCTACCATCTTACTAAGTGTGATGGATGATATGCAAGTGTCTGAATTGGAGGATTCAGTTATACAGAGCTTAATAACCCCGAGCCCTCGAAGTGAAATGGTTGCCCACGAGTTGCAAGAGCTTACACTGCAGACAAATCCACGCTTACCGCCTCTGAATGAGCGGAAAAACGGTGAGTACTACACAGGGCCAACTAATTACCATTACCTCCATTTGGAAGGGGCAATATAAGATTGAAAGAATCTTCATGGAGATTTGAGATCAGTAGAATAATTAAGACTGATTGTGCTATTACGTTAGTTTCTGTATCAGATGGGAGTTTATCATTTGTGTTCTTTGCCACATTTGGTTGGATCACTATGAGGTGAAATGTTAGCCAATGTTAATTCTCTACATCCTTCCCGTTAGTGCAGCACTCAACCCTCAACTTCTGAAATTACTCTGCATATAAATGTCATGTAAATTGCCAAAGAAACATCATTTTGTTACTACTGTGATTTGCTGCTAAACTCTGCATAGTTTATATGTGGGCAAGGGGCATGTTAGACCCACTCCTCTTCAAGCTCTCAGTTCTGTTTCATAGGTTATAGAAGCAGAATAAGGCCAATCGGTCTATCAAGTCTACTCTGCCATTCAATCATGGCTGATCTTTCTTTCCCTCTCAACCCCATTCTCCTGCCTGCTCCCCATGACACCTGTACTAATCAAGAATCTATCAATCGCTGCCTTAAAAATATCCATTGACTTGCCTCCTCAGCCTTTTGTGGCAATGAATTTCACAGATTCACCACTTTCTGACTAAACAAATTCCTCCTCATCTCCTTTCTAAAGGTACATCATTTTATTCTGAGGCTATGGCCTCTGGTCCTAGACTCGCTCACTTGTGGAAACGCTCTCTCCACATCCACTCCCTCAGGCCTATCACTATTCAGTAATTTTCAGTGAGCGCCCCCTCATCCTTCTAAACTCAAGCGTGTACAGGAGCCATCAAATGCTCATCATATGTTAACCTAATCACCCCTGGGAACACCCTCGCATCGTCTTTTGCAGCCTCAGGTGTGGCACCTTATCAAACTTTAGTGAAGTTTAAGCTGACAGTATTTAAACATCATCTTGTTCTTTTGTAGTCATATTGACCAAACTTTTACAGTTATATATTATATAAAACTTTGTGTGTGTGTGTGTGTTTTTGCCTTTGATAATCCCACACGAGGTCTGTATCCTTTTATGCCTAGCCTATTCAAATGCTTGTTTAAATATCTCTCAAAGATAATGACTCTTACCACTTCTGGCAGTGAGTTCCAGATGGTAATCACACTCCTCTGTACTCTCGCCAACACAACCACATCCTTCCCATAATGCGATAACCAGATCTGCATCCAATTGTCAAAAGTACAATCTGATCAGTGTTTTGTTAAGTTGCAACATAACGTCCCAACAATGCTAGACCAATGGAGGCAAGCATGCCCGAGTTGTCACTTTCAGAGAACTATGGACTTGAATCCCAAGGTCCTTCTGCTCACCAATATTCCTGGGCACCCTACATTTACCATAGATAACCTCCCCTATTTGATTCCCCAAAATGCATTACCTTGTACTTGTGGGGAGTAATTTCCATCTGCCCATCTAAGGAAAAGGGAAGACATCAATGTGAAAGATGCTGTCATCAGAAAAAAATCAATGTGGAGCTTGAGAAACTGGGGAATAGGAATGGATTTTTTTTACAGGGGACAGGGCGGGAGGAGTGGTTGTCGGGATAGCTGTAGGATTTGTGATAATGACAGATTAGCAACCAATCCTCTTGAGGTAGATATTTTTTGCCAAAAGGTTACCCTATATTTGTTTAGGTCATTGTTACTGATGTGTTACAAAAATATAGTGATCACATTACTAACTTTGGAATGCTGAGCTATTGCCAGTATCACTTGAGGGGAGAGCTTGTGTTGTGAGATTTAGATGACCTATCACTTTTTACTGTTCTGCAGTAAAAAGAATGGTTCTCTCCAGAGAAATCAGATTCTTATGTTGATGTTGTGCAACTTCTGAATCATCATTAGGTTGTAGTCAAGTGGTGAATAGTTAATTTATTATTAAAAGGAGTGATCAATAAGAAATACATTTTACATCTTGCACTCCACATGTAAATAGCATTTTAATTTTGGTTTAAAAACATTACCAATTTTGATGTAAGTTGCTTCTTCAGAAATAAAAAGACTTAATCGATGCAAGTAACTTTGTAAACTGTCATTGTTGCTACAATAAATGCCATTTGAATTCCAATTGGGAACTTTTTGTTTAACAATTGATGGCTGGATTTTTTTTTTAAACGTAGAAACAAATCTGAATTATAATTATCTAATGTTGCCAGTTTTCAGTTGTGCTATAGTACTTAATCTGTGGGGTAAACAATTTGTAAAACAAATGCTAAAAATCAATTGCAATTAATTTGAAGACAAGAAATGGATTGACTTTACTGAAATATTTTTCCCACAGTTTTCAAACCAATTGGGATATGACGTGATGTGTTGGTGAAATGTAATTGGAAAAATTGGCCCACACATTCCACTGAACCCATTTCTGTTAAAAAGAAATGAAGTAATTCAGAATCCCCCCCCCCCCCCCCCCCCCCCGAGTCATGTTGTAATTGTGGAATTATGTCGTCTTAGCATGGGTTTAATTTGAAAGTTGCAACATGGCAGATTCCGCAGAGCCATCTGTGACTGAATTTTGTACAAGTATAAGTGAAAAGACTAAAAGAATGGACTGCTTGCTATTATTCATTGGCTTGGTATTTGACATGACGGATATGTCTAATAGCTGTTGAGAATGTTTTCTGTATATTAGAATAGATTGCTTTGGACATTGACAGTCTGTTTATTTATAGTAAAAGCAAAAACTGGAAAATAGATTCACTGGATCCTCTTGAGACCCCTCTCTAAGGAGAAAGGGCAAAGTTGAGAATTCACTTGTAAAGGACTCCAACTGAGCTATAACGGCAATAACTTTCTCTTTTGGATTGCTTCTTCCAATGGCATTGCCTAATGTTTGATTACTTTCCCAAGGAAATAAAGTGCACAATTTATTTTGGCTGTGGTAATCCAACGGGTAGAGATGACGTTTCCCCAAGGAGACCAATTCTAATGTTCATTTTCTGTTAGCAATAACTATTATTTATTTGATCCATTTGTGTCATTGTCTCCCAATGCTATGAGGCTCTGCCAAAGGCAAATGTATTGTCAATAGTACTGTTGGGGTAGTGCAAAATCAAGCATTCAGTTTGGTAAGTACTAGACTAAGTGGGACCCCATGGGAGTCACATGGGAGGCCTGGTCTCCCAACGCAACCCATTCCGCAACGCAATATTCCACCACTCACCCGTTCCCCCAACGCAACCTGTCCCCACAACACAATATTCCAGAGTCTCCGCTTTCCATTTGGCGACATCTCCGACTCTGGGCTGGATCTCCAACTAGGGGCTGGGCTGGGTCTCCTACTCTGGGCTGGGCTGGGGTCTCCCATGCTGGGCTGGGTCGGGTCTCTGAAGCTGGGGGCTGCTTGGGGCTGGGCTGCTTCAGGTCCCTCCCAAAATTGTGTCTGGTTGGAAACCTCCACCGGCCATCCTCAGCTCCAGTAAAGGCACAATGGCGCAGGAAGGGGCAGACCATCCCGGGGAGTGACGGGAAGAGATTTATCCACGCGGCGCTGACTGGCAGGAGAAAAGATCGATCTGCGCATGTGCGGTTTTTAAGATTTTTAAACCTCGCCAACTTTTACGACATTCAACCGATCGGAACTAAATTTGGTACACTCGCAGCACAGGAGAACCGTGTTTGCGCAGATAGAAAGACCGCCAAACCGGAAGATAACAAGATCAGAGTTTTAGTTATATACTAGACCAAGTGCAGACCCGTTGGGTCTGTTCCCCCAACGTGCGGTTTGGGGGGGGGGGGGGAAGGCGGCATGCGGCGTCACACACACTAACTATCCCGCCCCCCGCACACACGCTAATTACCCCCCTTGATATTATATTAATATTATTAATTTGCTCCTTTTACCCCATAACCACCCTATCTACTGACGCATAGCCCCTAACTTGCAGTCGCATCTAGAGAGAGGGGGCGGGGGTAGAGCGTGAGGGCAGAGAGAGAAGGGGCAGAGCCAGAGAGAGGGGGAAAGAGGGGGAGGGGGTGGAGGGGAGGAGAAGAGGGAGGGTGGGTGAGGGGGAAAGGTGGGGGAGGAGGGGAGAGGGGAGAGGGGGTGAGAGTGAGGGGGGAGAGAGAGGGGGGTGCGGATACGGGGAGTGAGGGGGGAGAGGTGGGGAGCAGGGAGGGTGGGGAAAGGGGTGGAGGGAAGGAGGTAGGGGGGTGTGGAGGGGGGTTTATGGGAGGGAGGGTGGGGGAGGGGAGGAGGGGGAGAGAAAGAGGGGAGAGAGAGGGGGAGGAAGAGTGGGGGAGGGGAGAGAGAGGGGGGAGAGAGTGGGGAGGGAGAGAGATATGTGAGAAAGGGGGGAGGGGGAGAGGGGGGCGGAGAGAGGGGGGGAGAGAAAGGGGGGGAGAGAGAGGGGGGGGAGAGAGAGAGGGGGGAGAGAGAGAGGGGGGGAGAGAGAGAGGGGGGGAGAGAGAGAGGGGGGAGAGAGAGAGGGGGGGAGAGAGAGGGGGGGGGAGAGAGGGGGGGGAGAGGGATAGGAAGAGAGAGAGAGTGCCTTTTTACTTCAACCTAAACCCCCCAAACAATAATTTGCAGTAGTGCCTTTTAACTTCAAGCCAAAGCACCCAAACAACCATTTGCAGGCAGTGCTTTTTTACTTCAATCCAACAATAGTTTCATTTTCATACCACATTAAGGGCACTCACAGTTGAGTAGACATGTGTTCAATGTTATTCAGAACTCAGAGAGACGTAGTGATGCACACCACCTCCTGCTTTTATAGTCCCTCCCCCTTCCTCCAGCAGGGGCAGCAGAGAGAATGGTGATCTTTTTTAAAACATTAATATCTCTCTGATTTGTCATCTATGGGAAAAATCCTCTGGTCCAGAAAGGCAGACGTGGGCTCTGTGCGAGGTGGCCAAAAATGACGGTCGTAGGTGTCGGCGTTTTGTCGGAAATCGCAGCACAGTGGGCCAAAAGCGGTCAAGATCAGACTTTTAGTAATATAGATAGAAGATAGATAGAATTAATAGTAGGCTAGAATTTAACTAATATAAAATGAGTGTGTCGGTAATATCTAGCAAACAAACGTTTAAGTTAGTGGAGTGAAGCTCTATCTCTGGATAACCTTGCATATATACAATGTACCTATCGATAATGGCTCCTCCACATGTAGCTGTTTTATTCCTCAAAGACATTTATAGTCATGTGCAGCTATCTTTTGCATTTAAGGTTCACGTAAATGGGTGTCCAAAATTCAACTGGCCCCGGGCATCATGAAGGAAAATCATCTTATTTTTGTTTTCCATGGATTTGCAGTAGCCTGTTGCGATGTCCAAGGAAAGTTTTGAAATTAAAGAGGTTGACATACATTGGTGTGCCCTTTCTTCCCTGCTACGATTGCATGAAAAAGCAGATCACTATATCCCTGCTCTTGTAAGTGGTGTGAATTTGAGCTTGCCATTTAAGCCGAGCAATCACTTACTCATTCTACAAAGAATATAAAATGTATTAAAAGTAAATGCTTTGATTTCACTCCATGTTTGCTCTCTGTATTCGCTGCAGATAAACCAGAATGTCATTAGTCAAGGACCTGGTATAGAAAAGGGATTGGAAGAACGTGCTTTTAAGAAGAATCGTTTATTTACATACCTTTATGGTGTCAGATTTCCCAGCAACTCAATGTTAGAGCGGTGGTTTTGTTTCCACTGTATGCTTAGTCATTTGGGAACATGATGATAACCCAAGAAGCAATATCTGATAGTTGTTTCTTTCTGCCTCTTGCTTCTACTCAGCGTGCAACTGATAAATTAATTAAAACCTAACAATCATTAAGAATAGGAAGCTATCTGACTATCGGCTGAGGCTGGTGTTTAAGTCATCTCAATATTGAATGTAAGATAGTCACAAAATGCTGGAGTAACTCAGCGGGACAGGCAGCATATCTGGATAGACGAAATGGGTGACCCTTCTTCAGTATTGACAATGTTTCAATATTCTCCAATATTCAATATTGAATGTGTTGTCTTTGCATATTTACCAGAGTATTACAATAAGCTTGAAAAACAAATTATCTTCAGAAAATGTAATTTGGTTCCCAACAATTTCAATGTTAACGAAGGCTTACCTTTACAGCTGTTTTTCTCCTGGTTTATTATCCTTGATAATATTATAGAATTATGGCCAAACTTGGATTGTTTTCTCTGGAGCATTGGAGGCTGAGGGAAAACCTAATGGACTTTCATAACATTTTGAGACCATAGATGGAGTAGGTAGTCAATTTTTTTTCCCGGAGTGGAAGTGTAAAATATAAGCACACATAGCTGTAAGGTAGGATGGAGAAAGGTTAAAGGAAATGTAGTGTTTTTTATCACAGTGCCTGGAATGTGCTGCGAGATGTAGTAAGCTCCCAGAGTGTTGCCGTGGCCACAAAACTCCAATAAGCAGCAAGCCCGGCTCACCCGCCACAGGACTGGAGGAGCCTGCCTGGAGTGGGGGGAGGGGGAGGGGAGGATAAATAGGTGCCAGTCCAGGTGGGGTACCTGGGGCGGAGCAGTGGTAGAGTTGCTACCTTACAGCGCTTGCAGCGCCGGGAGACCTGGGTTCGATTCTGACGGAGTTTGTACGTTCTCCTCGTGATCGCGTGGGTTTTCTCCAAGATCTTCGGTTTCCTCCCGGCACTCCAAAGACGTTCAGGTATGTAGGTAAATTGGCTTGGTAAATATTAAACATTGTCTCTAGTGTGTGTGTGTATGTGTGTGTGTGTTGGATACGGGGATCGCTGGTCGTCGTGGATCCGGTGAGCCAAAGGGCCTGTTTCCGTGCAGTATCTCTAAACTAAACTAAACTAAACGAAATTGGAGAATTCAATGTTTATACATTTGGGTAAACTTCACAAGTTTAAGGTAGAGGCCAGGAGATTTAGATGGGATTTATGGAAGGAATCTTTCACTCCAGAAGATGGTTGAAATCTTAAACACTGGCGGAGGGGACAGTGGAGGTAGGTTATTCTCATCACATTTTTAGAAGAGCAGAGAATGTTATGGACTAAGTTATGGAAAATGAGATTTGTATGAATAAGTAATTGTGACAGGCACAGATATAAAGGGCATAATGACTCCCTCACTCTCAGGCCTACATCTGATCTCGACAGCCACATCACCTATAGCCTATCCCAGAAATTCTGTACATCTCCCAGAATCCCAGGAGAATATGCATTTCCTTTGCCCGTGTTGAAATCTCCTGCCAGGCCCTGAAGAGTGAAGGTGAATTCATTCAGGAAGTCAATGTTTCAGACATGATAAAAAGGGAGATTTAGGAACAAGGATGTCCTACTGCAGTTGTACAGGGCCCTGGTGAGACCACACCTGAAGTATTGTCTGCAATTTTGGTCTCTTAATTTGAGGAAGGACATTATTGCTATTGAGGGAGTGTAGCGTAGGTTCACCAGGTTAATTCCTGGAATGGAGGGACTGACGTATGATGAAAGAATGGGTCGACTGGGCTTGTATTCACTGGAATTTAGAAGGATGAGAGGGGTTCTTATAGAAGCATATAAAATTCTTAAAGGATTGGACATGCTAGATGCAGGAAAAAGGTGGGACCATTCAATACTAAAGGAGGGAATTTATGCTTAGATGATGTAGGTGAGTACTTTGCATCTATAATCACTAAGGAGGCGGATGTGGAGGACAGTGGGATCAGTGTAGGGAATACTAATATGCTAGGAGAGTCTGAGGTAAAGAAAGAGTGGTGTTAGAGCTCTTGAAGTGCATTAAAATGGATATGCCCTAGGGACGAATTAGATTATCACAGATAATTGAAGGAGTCTAGAAAAGAGATAGCAAGAGCCTTACAAAGATCTTTGCATCTACTATAGCCACAGTCAAGCCCCAGAGGACTGGAGAGTAGCCAATGTTGCTCCTTTGTTTCAGAAGAGAAGTAAATATAAACCAGGAAATTGTAGACACTAGGAACTGCAGATGCCGGTTTGCTGGAGTAACTCAGCGGGTCGGGCAGCATCGCTGGAAGACATGGATAGGTGACGTTTCGGTCTAATTGTACTAGGAAGCAAGAAAGTTGAGTAAAGTGTTGTTTTGAGGAGGTGATCGATGAGACTAAGCAATGGGTGTTGCCTACATGGTCGTTGATGAGGCATTTGACAAAAGTCTCTCATGGTAGACTGATCCAGAAGATTAAGATGCATGGCATCCATGGCGACTTGTTTGTTTGCATTCAGAGGGTTGTTTTATTCTGGCTGCTGGTTAACTTGGACATTAATGCAGATAGCTCGCTAATTGGTTTGTGGACAACACAAAAATTGGTAGAGTTGCGGACAGTGAGGAAGACTGTCAAAGTATACAACAGGATATTGATCAGCTACAGAAATGGGTGGAGAAATGGTGGATGGAGTTTAATCTGAGCAAGTGTAGATGTTGCGAGGTCAAATGTAAGTAGAAAGTATACAGTTAATGCAGAACACTTAATAGTATTGATGTATAGGGGGATATTGAGGTCCAAGTCTGTAGATCCCTGAAAGTGACATCACAAGTAGATAAAGTTGTAAAGAAGGGGTATGGTATGCTTGCCTTCGTTGATCAGGGCGTTGAGTATAAGTGTCGGTTACAGCTTTATAGTACTTGTTTAGGCAGCATTTGGAACATTATGTGCAGTTCTGGTCGACCCATTACAGAAGGATGTGGAGGCTTGGAGAAAGCGCAGAGCAGATTTACCAGGTGACTTCTGGATTAAAGAATATTAGCCATAAAGAGAGGTTAGATTAAATGATCAAACTTCTATTGTTTTCTCTGAATCGTCGGAGGTTGAGGTGAGACCTGATAGAGGTATATAAAATTATGAGAGGAATAGATAGGGTAGACAGTTAGATCCTGACATGCTCCACTTTGGCAGCGACAGCAGGTGAGAGGGGAGGGAGTCCCATGGTAACCGTGCCTAGTTTTAAAGTGAAACGACACAAAATGCTGGAGTAGCTCAGCAGACTGAATCAGTCTGAGGAAGGCTCCCGAAGTCACCTACCTATGCACTCTAGAGATCCTGACCCGCAGAATTAATCCAGCACTTTGTGTCCTTTTGTGTATTAACCATCATCTGCAGTCATCGTCAATAACTTACACCACTCCCTCCGTTATGGTCTGTTCCTGTGATTTCTTGTTATAAAGATTAAGACATGTAAAATATGCTTTAGTTAAATAAACATCTGGATTTCCTGGGAACCCAGTGTGAAATGTGCACTTGCACAAGGCAGAGAATTAGTGGTTTAATTAGTGGATATTTTTCCATTCTCCAGCTATAAAATCTAATTTATACTCTTATTGAAAACACCTTGGAGTAGAAATTGTTTCCTGTCACGTGTATTAAATGTATAATATAGGACACAGTTTTACTTTGTTTCTGATATTTTTATTTCTATTTTATTAAAGACATGATTGTATTGTACTCATAATGCGAGGGTGAATTTTTATCCTATTAATTCCAAAAGGAGAATGTTTAACCCGTGAATGCTTAAATTACCGCTGCATGTTCAAGTGACTTCAGGATCCGATGGCCATGATAAATGAATAGCAATTACTCTGGGGGAGCTGCTTGTTGACTTATATTACAACATAAAGCAATTAAAGAAAGTATTTCCACATGCTTAGGCAAAAATGTTTTCCCCATGTTAAAGAGCACCCAGCTTGATCTTTGTAATTTTTGAAAAGGTTTTGAGGGTGATTTGTTTCTACCTTTTAACCAAATCTCAATTTGATCCAGTATATTATTATCTCCAATTGACAATGCTGCAATGACATGTTGCTTTACAACAAATTCAATTACTATTGGCATTGGAAGAAGATCTGAATGTGGCTGTTTTTTTATCTGCGTTTACTGAGATTTAAGTAAGAAGAGGTATCTGTAAGGTTGTCTGAGGACTTGCACTCAAATTATGAGAACAGGTTGAAAGGTAACATTTTGCCTACTTTTGACCTATTACCTGGAATATCAAAATATGCCACTATTTTCTTATTGTTTAAACATGCTACCTTTTTCCGCACATTACCAGAAGGGAGGAGTTGTTCACAAATTGTTAAACATGTTAACCTGGTACCAGGAATTATGCATCATTATCCTTCGGAATGGTCATTCTGAAATAGTGGGGAAAAACAACCCACCTCACAACCTGATGCTTAATAATTGAAGAAAAGAACATAGCTGTGATTGTTCCAAATTAATTGTATATTAAATACAAATAAATATTATCCTGTCTGCTTCCAAGCTAAATATAAAAATCCAAATTAATAAATGGCTTGAGTTTCATGCTCGAGTTTGAAGGACTGTCATGGCTTTGAACTGTGTCATGACGCTGAAACCAGAGAAAGCAGTTGTGGGTGGAAGTTATTGTTTAACTTGCAATCTAAAAAAAAATTGCAGCTGGATGTTTGGTTCCATTGATTTTTTTTAATTGGCAGAATGTAATATGTAACAGAAGAATACCCTGCTGTTCAGTTTACCATTAATCATGTGGCATGGATGCTGGTGGGAGATATTATTGATGTTGATGCTGAGGGATAATAGATTGTGAAAAGAAACTGATGGACAGATGGAACACTGAGTTACACTGAGGGTAGTGGTGCTTTTATTTGTTGGGTGAAACAGTTGAAGGAAAGAATAATATTCCTGTCTGTAACCCATTAGTAACCTATTCCTTCTCCCCAGAGATGCTGCCTGTCCCACTGAGTTGCTCCAGCATTTTGTGTCACCCATTCCTTCTCTCCAAAGATGCTGCCTGCCCCGCTGAGTGACTCCAGCATTTTGTGTCGACCTTCGATTTAAACCAGCATCTGCAGATCTTTCCTACATATAATATGTCTGTCCATGTGGGTTAGGAGAAGGAAAGGATTTCAGCTGGAAAAGAATATCTCTGCAAGGTAGGATGCTTAGAATCAGTGTATTAGACACTGCAAACAGTGTGTACGGCAGGGGCAGATTGAGTGCATGAAGCCACACCAGCAGAAGCTATAATGTTCTCGCCGCAGTTCCACAACCCATGCA